>NW_006408683.1:5928803-5934622 GCF_000296735.1 Chrysochloris asiatica
GGGGGAATTCTTTGCTGATTGCTGGGATGTTGGGGGTAGGGTGAGGGGTGGGAGGAGAAGGCAGAGCACAGGACAGGGAGTAGACACAGGATAGTTAGGGAGCTGGGGAGGGGGGCAATACACAAAAGGGGAGAGGGAAATGGAAGAACAAAGCAGAGGAGAGAACAAGTAGGCAGGTTCGCATGGGCTAAGTGGGACAGAGGTAAATAATAATGCATACACAACCTTGGAACAACAGAGAGAGTAGTGAGGTTGGCCCAGGATTGGGCAGTGTTTTGTTCTGCTCTGCATAAGGTCACTAGGGATCAGTACCAACTCAATGGCACCTAACAACAACAACAACAACGGAGTTCTGGTGTGGTGCTGTGTAATGCACCAGACTGCAAAGCCATTTGAACTGCAAGGTTTGTGGTTCAAGCTCACCAGCTGCTCCTCAGAAATCCTAAAACAGAGTTGCTATGGGTCAGAATTGACTCGACAGCACTTAAAAACAACAACAATGGCCAATGGGGAGTCCTGGTGTGGCGCTGTGGGTTAATGTGCCAGACTGCAAAGCTGTTTGAACCGCAAGGTCAGCGGCTCAAACTCACCAGCTGCTCCTTGGAAAATCTATACAGGGTCACTATGGTTCATAATCAACTCAATGGCACTTAACAACAACAATAACAATGGCCAATGGACTCCTGATGTGACACTGTAGGATCAGCACTGGACTGCAAACCACAAGGTCGGCAGTTCAAACCCACCAGTTGCTCCTTAGAAACCTTATACAGTGTGTCTTTATGAGTAAGAACTGACTGTTGTTGTTGTTATGTGCCGTGGAGTCAGTTCCAACTCACAGCGACCCTGCATAGGGTTTCCGAGGCTGTAAATCTTTACAGGAGCAGAAAGCCTCATCTTTCTTCCATAGAACAGCTGGTAGTTTCCAACTGCTGACCATGAGATTAGCAGCCCGATTTGTAACCACTATGCTACCAGAGCTCCTTAAGAACTGACTAGACGGCACTTAATAATAACAATGGCCAATGAGTCCTAGAGTGGTACTGTAGGATAAGCACTGGAGCACAAGCTCGGTTTGAACCACAAGGTCGGTGATTCAAACACACCAGTCACTCCTTGGAAACCCTATGCATGGTTACTATAAGTCAGAACTGACTTGATGGCACTTAAAACAATAGTGTAAAATTATAACAATTATTTTTTCATTTATTGGCCACCTGAATGTCTTCTTTGCTGAAATGTCTGTTCATGTAATCTGTCCATTTTTAAATTGCATTAAAATGGAATTAGATTTAATTGGATTTAAATTGAAGAATATACCATGCTCATGGATAGGAAGATTTGTCTTTGTGAAACTTTCAATGCTACCCAGCGCAATCTACAGATATAATTATTTCAACATCATTTCTTTAAAGAGATGGAAAAACTAATCACCAATTTTATATGGAAAAGAGAGACCCAGAGTAAGCAGAGCACTACTAAACAAGAACAAAGTAAGAGACCTCTCACTTCCCAATCTCAAAACCTACCATATAGTCATGTAGTCAAAATATCCTGGTACAGGTACAATGACAGACACATAGACCAATGGAATAGATTGGGGATCCAGAAGTAAATCCACCCAATTCTGTACAACTGTCTTTGGCAAAGGACTGAAATATATTAAGTGGTGAAGAGATTGTTTCCTTTAACAAAGAATTCTGATAAAATTGGACATCCATTTGCATAAAAATGAAATGGGACCCATATCTTACAAAATTAATCCAATATAGATCAAATAACTAAATGTAAAATTTAGAACTATAAAGATAATCAATTTAAAAAAACAACAACAGGGACAAATGTAGGGCCCTAGTACATGACATAAATACACTATCAAACATAACTGAAAATACACAAACAGCAGAAGTCAAATTAGACAACTGGAGCCTCCTAAAAATTAGACACTTAATATACATCAAAAGATTTCACCAAAAGAGTAAAAAGAGAACCCACATATTGAGAAAAATTACTTGGCAATGACAAATCAGACAAGGGATTCGTTTCTAAAATTTATAGAAAATGTCAATACCTCAACCAGAAAAATACAAATAATCAAATGAAAAAAGGGCAGAGGACATAACATAGGCTATTAATATAATATATATATATAAAATATAATATAATAATCCTTTAGGTTCTGTTTACACAGCATCCTACAAATTTTGACGTGTTGTTTTAGTTTAGTTCAATTCAAAGAATTTCTAATTGCTGTTCTTGTTACGTGTCATCAGGTTGTTTCTGACTCTGCGACCCTGTATAGGGTTTTCAAGGAATGGCTGGTGGGCTTATTCTACTGAGCCATACCAGGATTCCAGTTTCTAATTTTTTTTGTTGTTGTTGTTTTTTTACTTGTTGTTGTTGTTCTTAAGTGTCGTCGAGTCGATTCCGACCCATAGCGACCCTGTACAGGGTTTCCAATGAGCAGCTGGTGAGCTTGAACCACTGACCTTGCAGTTCAAATGGTTTTGCAGTCTGGCACATTTACTTACAGGTTATTTATTTCTGTACTCCCGTAAAGATTTACACCCTCGGAAACCCTGTACAGGGTCGCTATGGGTCGGAACCGACTCGATGGCACTTCACAACAACAACAACTCAAGGTATATGAGGCTGTGGTTTGTGTACTCTATCAATTTTTTAATATAGGTTTTGAGAGTTCACAGAGTCTTTGGGAAAAATAATATTTTGGATCTTTGGCCTATGTCAAAGTAAAACAAGTCTTCTTAATATGACTAAACTACTTAACATAATAATATAAAAAATCCATTTTGTTTTCTGTTGTTAGAATGCAACTCTATAAAGAGGTGTCCGAGGTGTTGAGGAAGAAGGATAGAGCTGTAACTCCCTCTCCCAGTAACTGGTAACTGCCAAGCTGCTACAAATTGCTTTAGAGGGTCTTTGCAGTGGGGCCTGTTCTCATAGTCAGCACTCTCACTATTTCCCTGCCTTCCTGCCTACATACTCCATAGCTCACACTTCCAAAAAAAACCCAGGAACGATCTTCCTGGACATCATTTCAGATCTGTCTGCCCTCCCTTCCAGTTGGAAATCAGGATAACTTACTGAGGCTGCAATGTGCTGGGAGGTGGGCATCTTGAGTGGAACCTGTACTCACAACCAACATACTGCCAGGGAATTCTGATAGCAACAAATCAGACCTCACTGCAGGTCCATTTGGAGTGTGACATCTCCTCCTTCACCCAGTCACTGTCAACTGCCAGGCTGCTGTGAATTGCTACAGAAAACCCATAGCCAGCACTCTGCCTACCTGCTTGTGCACCCCATTTCTCAGGACTTCAAAGTCAACAGGACAGATCTCCCTGGAGGTCAGTTTGCATCTGTCTGTGACCCCCTCCACTTGGCACTGAGGACTGCTGATGGAGGCATCTTCAGTGGAGTCTGCCTACGCTATTAACATACTACCAATGAGACTCTGAAAGCAACCAGGCAGATCATCCTGAGGGTCCATTCAAAGCATGCCAGCTCCTTTCCTAACCACTTAAGTGTAGATTACTGGATTGACATGAGCTCCTACAGAATGTACCCCACAGTGGAGCTAAAAAGAAGACTACTTAAAGGAAGCCGCCCCACCAACCACCACAGCACCACTAAGAGCTCTATAATCAATAAGGCAGATCTCTTGAAGGTCCATCTGGAAGGTACAAGCACTACTTCCTCTTGATATGGATAAAAGTCTGCCTGTGCTTTCCTTGAATGCCAAATCAGCTATAAGTAGCCCTCAAGAGCAGGGAAGGAACCTTTTGGCAAAACCAGAGAGCAACACTCAGCTCCCACAGGGAGCACATTGGGTGTGCACATTCCAACTGGTTGCAGAAAACAAGCAGGGGAGGGAATAATAATGAGACACAGAGAGACAAAGAGAGGCAGGATTGTGTCCCCTGGTAGACAGATTCTTTGGTATTTGCTATGTTGACTGGAGTCCTGGTGTGGCACTGTGGACTAATGCGTCAGACTGCAAAGTTATTCGAACTACAAGGTCAGTGGTTCAAGCTCACCAGAGCTGCTCCTTAGAAACCTATACAGGGTCACTATGGGTAGGAATTGACTCGAAATCACTTAACGACATCTCACCTGAGTGACTGCACCCCTTGCTAGTTCTCTGGTATGTGAAGGAGACACTGAAAATTGAAAATGGTAATCTGGAACTTTCTAATTCTAATCAAATCCAAGAGGGAGAAGAAGCTATAAACAAAGGCTGAAGGCTCTGTTTACCTAAGAGTTTCTCAAAGAAAACAGTGTGGGCAAACCCACCAAGTATTGGGGAGAAGTAAGAAAGGGAGTCCTGGTGTGGCGCTGTGCGTTAATGCGCCAGACTGCAAAGCCGTTTAATCTGCAAGGTTGGTGGTTCAAGCTCACCAGCTGCTCCTTGGAAACCCTATACAGGGTCGCTATGGGTCGGAACCAACTCAATGGCACTTCACAACAACAATAAGAAAGGTAACACCCCCTGAAAATTCCAATGCTCCAACAAAAAATCATAAGACAAAGATAAGATGACTCATCTAAATGAACATGATTAAAAAAGTGAAATCTCAATTATGGAAGACTGAATGGAAAAATACAACACAATAATGTTAAACATAATCAGAGAACAAAAGAAAAACATAGACAACTATCTAAAAAAAAAAAACAACCAAAAAACCCAGAAAACAAAATGTATCAACAAAATGAGGGTTTTAAAAAAGATTGACTTACTAAAAAGAAACTAACAAAAATGTTTAAATGGAAAGAAAGCTGTTTTCAGCCTTAAATAAAATAACTCTATAAAGCAAAGACTCCTGACTACTGTTCTTTGGTGCTGTTGAGTCGGTTCTGACTCATAGTGACTCTGTGCATACCAGAACAAACACTGAATAATCCTGTGTTATTCTCACAACTGTTGTTATGTCTGAGCTCATTGTTGCCACCAAGGTGTCATTCCATCTTCTTGGGAGGGCTTCCTCTTTTTTGCTGACACTTCACTTTACCAAGCATAATGTCCTTCTCCAGGGACTTACTGAATAAATTATATAATAAATATATTGAAGCTATGTGTAGGTATAATATGTGTTTATGTACTCTTTTACTAACCTTGAGTAAATAGTTGAGCCAACACCATCTTCTTGATGTGATACCAACAATCCCATTATCAGGGATATTTTCATTTCTTCCAAGTCTTGTAAATGTATTAAAATCCTTTAGGTAAAGAATATCATTTATTAAAAAAAATATTTTATCCTCTAATAGGCACACATCTGTTACACTGTGTCTTTCAGCATCATTCAGAATGCCTGGGGGCACTCTGATTTTTGTCCAAGTATGAAATGAATCATTTGTTTGAAAGGTTTCCTTGTCAGTTACCACAATAGCAGATGAAGGGACACACTCACACCAGTCAATCATTACTTGGCTACCTCTTGGTGAAGACAGTGGTAAATCACCAGGAATCTCAGGTATAGTCAGCAAAGGAAGAGTCAGCAGAAAACGAAACTGTGCAATAAAGCAATCTTGAAAAGCCACATTGTTTCCTTTAAGATCCTTAATCACATCATCTTTTCTCATTGGTATTGATATTTTCCAGACCCTAAGAAGAGAAAAGTTTAAAATAAAAATAAAACCATTTATTTCTCCTCTGATCTACCATGCATAATGTTGGTATTTAACATATTTTTTAAGATTAACTTTTACTTTATTAACATAAATGTTGTTGTTGTTGTCAGGTGCCATCGAGTCGGAACTGACTCATAGTGACCCCATGCACAGCAGAACGAAACAAT
>NW_006408683.1:5934722-5935379 GCF_000296735.1 Chrysochloris asiatica
ATGGAACATTTTCCAGAATTGACCATGTATTAGGTCACAAAGCAAGCCTCCATAAATTCACAACCATCAAAATTCTACAGAGCATCTTCTCAGACCACAATGCTATAAAACTAGAAATCAACAAGGCCAAAACAGTAAAGTAAAATATATGGAAACTGAACAACACCCAGCTGAAAGCAACTGGGTAAAAGAAGAAATTAAATGTGAATTTACAAAGTTCCTAGAAACAAACGAGAATGAAAACACAACATACCAAAACTTTGGGACACGGCAGAAGCAGTCCTGATAGGACAATTTATTGTGATAAATGCACACATCCAAAAAGAGGAAAGAACCAAAATCAACACATTAACACAGCATCTTCAACAATTAGAAGCAAACCAGCAGAGGGAACCTACAGTCACCAAAAGAAGGGAAATAAAAAAGATAAGAGCAGAAATAAATGAGATGGAAAACTATAGAAAGAATCAACAGGACAAGAAGCTGATTCTTTGAAAGGATTAATGAAATGTGACAAACAATTGGCAAAACTAACCTAAAGAAAAGAGGGAGATGACACAAATAAATCGCATTAGAAACCACATAGGTGAAGTCACAACAGAACCAAATGAAATAAAAAAGATAACAGAATACTACGAAGAGCTGTACTCCAACATG
>NW_006408683.1:5937963-5939360 GCF_000296735.1 Chrysochloris asiatica
ATTTTTCCTGTAGGTCTTTCTTTCAAGAAGTATCTTCTGTTCTTTTAGCCACTCCAGGCTGGTCTGCTTGTCCTTTCAAGTGGAAATTTCCCATCTCTGAAGATCTAGATGTGGTTCAGGCTTCCATCTATAGTCTTATGTAATGCAGAGGCTCCACAGGAAGCCTTCTTCACTGGGCACATTGTAGCCCCATTTTAGGTATTACAGTCAATTATAGGCACAAGATGGACTTACAATAGATTGCCTTTTCTTAACATATAATTTTGTATATTATCTATTAACTTCCTAATGACAGATAAATATTTATATCCCCTCTACCACATCTAACCATCCATATATCATGTTCCTATCCTCTTGAATTAGTTATACCACAAGTTAATTATATCACACCCCTCCATCAGTAATTGACAGATCCATCCTTCAGAAGGAAAATTAGTAAGGATATAGTTGACACGAACAGCATCAATTAACTAGATCTAGATGACATTTATAGAATACTTCATATCCAACAAAAGCAGCAAATACATCCTTCTCAAGCTCACATGTAACATGCACCAAGATAGATCACATCCTGGGCCACAAATCACACCTTATCAAACTTAAAATAATAGAAACGATAGGAAGTATTGTCTTGGACCATAAAGGACTAAAATGGAATTCAATAACAGAAAGATCATTGGAAAAACATTATTAGACAACAAGGTAAAATAGCACACTTCTAAATACTACTAGTGTGCTAAATCACATTAGTTTATTCATGCCGAAGTACCTTTGTATATGTGTTAATGTTCTAGATTTTCATTAAAATAACATTGATTTTAACAAAGTAATATTGTATCTATGTAAAGGGAGAAATTTATCTATCTCTGTACTCCAAAGTTGGCAGTTCAAATCTACCAGCTGTTCCTTGGAAACCCTATACAGGGTCACTGTGAGTCAAACCTAACTCTATAACACTTAACAACGACATACTCTACTGTTTTGGCGTTTCTGTTTTGCTAACATTATGTAATAATGAATTGGAAAGGTTTCTTCTATGTTATTAAATATTAGGAATGGATTTAACAAATTATACCTATGCATTAGGATAATTTGTTCTGGGTTTTGTGTCTTGGTAGAAAATGATTAATTTTATTATTTTCTCAATTTAAAATATCTTTAAATATAACGACTTCTTTTAAAACATCATATTTCTATCACCACTTCATTGTTGTTTTTCCCGCACTTCCCCTTGTCGGTGATGAGCGTGGTCACCAATCAGAGTGTGTAATCCCATTGAGTCTTAGTCTTGGAAGGGGGTTTGCACTGAGGGGACCCGATCACTTGCCTTGATGTTTCCTGGGCAAGCAACTTGTTTGTTCTTGTAGTAACAATCCGTCTGCCTCTATTGTTTTGTA
>NW_006408683.1:5966112-5974151 GCF_000296735.1 Chrysochloris asiatica
TATTCATAAGGTTTTCAGTGACTAAAGATTCAGAAGTAGTTTATCACTCTTTCTTTCTAGTCTGTCTTTGTCTGGAAGCTTATCTGAAACCTGTCCACCAGCATGACCCTGCTGATATTTAAAATATAAGTGGCATAGCTTTCAGAATCACAGCAACTCAGAAACCACCACAGCATGACAAACTGACAAAATTAGATAATCACAAAAGGGCAAATATTGAAGAGACCAATATTGTAAAAAGTTAAGAAAAGGTTTTCTTGATATAAGAAACAATCTATGGTTACAGGGGAGGGGATAGGGAAAGAGAAAATTATTCACAGACTAGAGGGTAGACATATGTTAACATGGGTAACAGGGCAGGCAACATACAAAAGAGGTAGGTTAGCAGAGGAAAGATGACGGTATTGGGAGACACAAGGAGGAATACAATAGTTAAAGGGAATCGTGGTAAACACTGTTGACTGTTGGTACATGGAGGGGATTGCAATCATTGCAATGAAGCAAATTACAGGATTTGATGAATGTAAGATTGATATTCTGCTCTGTAAACCTTTATTCAACTCAGAATAAAAAGTTAAAAAAAAAAAGCAAAATATGTATGCATGGACTAAAACCCTAACATTTTGCATGATTTCATTTAAAAAGATTAAGGGTTAAGAGAATGGTGCTAAAAGTGTTTGTTGTTGTTGTTAAGTGCCATAGAGTTGGTTCTGACTCATAGCGACCCTGTATAGGATTTCTGAGGAGTGGCTGGTGAGCTTGAACCGCCAACCTTGAGGTTCAAACTGACTTTACAGTCCAGTGCATTAACTCACAGCACCACACCACTTACCATTAATTTATTTTATAATGTCTGGTACTGTGGGTTAAGCTTGGGCTTAGCCTCAGGCGAAATGTGAGGCCGTTTGCTCCTGTAAATATTTATAGTCTTGGAAATGGGGCCAGTGTAAGTTAAAATCAACTTCATGGCAGTGTTTTTATTTTATTTTTTTAAATTAGAGTTAATTATCAAATAAAACAACTGATTGAATTAATTGATAGTCATGACTTTTCACTTCATCTCTTGTGAAATTGATTACCACGAGTCATGATAACATGTGTATCAGGCAGATCTTGACATACCTATTAAGATGCCAAAAGTCCATGAAAAACAAATGTTCAGCTTACTGTTCAGTGTAGATTTCTTTTCAGTTCATTTTAATTGCAATGGATACACCAAAATCTTGAAAAAGGTAAACTTATATGAAATAATAGATAGGATTTATTTATTCAGTGTGCTGCACTTTTAGAGAATTAACTATTCTCTCCAATGGGTAATAATTCAATAAGGGATTAGAGAGACTTTTGATGAATGGCTTCTAGATAATCAAAGAACACCTTTAAAGTGCTTTAATAGTTAGGACCTTCAGAAACAATGAGGTACAAAGAAAAACACTCAGAATGCACAGTAAGAATTTTAAAGGAAGGTTTATAATTATAGAAATGGAGCACAAGTTCAAAAACAATATAACAACTATCTTTATGTAAAGAATAATGAAAACATATATCGTTAACTCTGAGTGGGTTAAAGTCTCATCTATTTATTACATAATATGTACAGCTCCCACCACAAAAAAGGTAGCTTACTAACTTATCTATGATAATAATAATAATGCATCCACCTACTAGTGAGGGTCCTTTTGCATTCCATTGCAACTCATCATGGTCTGCATTTTCTGGATCATATATCCATACAGTTATAACCTTTAAAATGAAACATGTGTTTGCATTTATTTACATTTTCTATGAATACCATTTTTAGTTGTTGTAAAATATAACCATAAACACAGTTTTACTTCTTTGAAAATTCTGATTATCTCAGTTTTGAAAACCAAAAGTAATATGTGTTATTCATGCATCCAAAGACATGTAAAGGAAGCATTCAGAACAACCCTTTACACCCCTGAGGGAATAATCAAAATAATAACAAAACTTCATATGGATGCTTTATGTTTTTCTTTACACTCATTAAAAATATACACAGCAGTCTACACAGAATTTTTACAAACATTGAAAGCTTTGCATATTATTTGTAACTCGTTTCTGTTGCTTGATACACCACGTTGACATCCCAATAGAACAGATCTAATTATTTTTTTCCTTGCTTAATTTTTTGAATAGTTAAGTTTACTCACATAGCCATACCCAAAAACAAATTACATTTACAACACAATGAAAAAACATGGGTTAGAATGGTTGCCATCTGGAAGAATGCAATCAATGTCACTGAACTGTGCGTGTAGAAATTGTTAAATTGGGGTATGTTCTGCTGTGCATATTCTCAACATCAACAAAAATAAAATGAAAAAATACTCATCACTCAGTAACTACAAGCCCACTTATTCTTCACAGGTACTTGTGGTTCATGCTCCTTTTTCTATAAAATTTATATGAACATTTAAGCCAATAAGCATAATGCTTTTTCCCCCTCCCATTTATACAAATGTAGCATGCTAACCACCTATTTTTCTAAATCTTATTTTCTTCACTTAACATTGTATCTTAGAGATTTTTATATATCCTCACAAATTTTTGTAGCTGCATAGTATCCCAAATTATGAAGGAACCATAATTTATTTAACTGGTAACTCGATTAAAATTTGTTTCAAATCCTTTACCATTATTAGCAGTGCTACAATGAGCAACCCTTTACATATATCATTTTACACCTTTGAGAATATTTGTAGGCACAATAATTTTTTTTAATGTTTTATTGTGAATTATATGGTAGTTTACATGAGAGAACTTTAGTTTTACATTCATTCCATCGTATATCATCTCATTGCCATGGTTCCAATCCCCTCCATGCATCATCCACCAACCAAAGGGTATATCTTAGAAACCCACCCCCTAAACTTCCCCCCACCTCCCAGTTTTCTGCCCACAGTCCCTTTCCGTCTCTGGACTTTGGAGTCCCCAGCCGCTTCATTACTCCACGTCATCGTCTCTGTCTCCATCTCAGGCATCTCTGTTTCTCTGGGTAGGGTCCCACTCTTGGCTCTTCTCCATTGATGGTCCCAGATACCTCCGCTCCTAGCCTGTAGAATTAATCACTCCCTTCCTTGTTACAAAATGTCTACCTTTGGCCTTTCCAACCCTCATAACCCGTCCTGATAAGCATTATTCACTACAGTATCATGAGTTACCCATCTGTATTTCCTTTCATCCGCTCCACCCAGACAGATTGAATAGTACCCACTGGAGATTCTGTCTTCCTCCATGCTCCCTAGCACTAGGTTCCCCCTTGAAAGCTTGTAAGCCAGTCACTTCTTGCCTTTGTAGTTCCCCCTCCCCATTTGAGTATCCAATGTCCAAGTTGCCCATCTCCGTCCACTCTGTGTGTGGAGGGGGTGGGAATGATTCTTGCTGTAAGGATTTGTTCCTTCTTTTGAGTTGCTGCTCCATAGGTATAGGTCAAGTTCATCAGATTGTATCAGCTCACTCTTTTTTTTTCTCTCCCCTCTTCTTTCTTCTCCTGGTTGAGCTCTGATCATCCAGTCATCAGGTACAGGTCACGTGGGTATCATCTGCAAGTGTGGGTGCTCCTGTGTATATGTCCTCTCTTCCCGTCTCCAACTGGGTCTACAGAAGTCCACTGAACATTGTAGGGCTTAGCTTGCCACTTCATTGCTGCTTTTACCCCATTTCCCCCCAACGGTGATGTGTGTGGTCACCAATCAGAGCGTGTATTTCCATTGAGTCAGTTTTGGAAGGGGGTTTGTGTTGAGAGGACCTGGTCACTTGCCTTGATGTTTTCTAGGGAAGTGATTTGTTTGTTCTTGTAGTAACAGTCCATCTGCCTCCATTTTTCCTGCAGGTCTTTCTTTCAAGAGGTATCTTTTATTCTTCTAGCTGCTCCAGGCTGGTCTGCTCGTCCTTTCAAGTGGAGATTTCTCATCTTTGGCGATCTGGATGTGGTTCCAGTTTCTACCTATAGTTTTATGTATTGCAGAGGCTCTGCAGGAAGCCTCGTTCACTGAGTAAGCTGTAGCCCCATTTTAGGTATTCCAATCAGTCATAGGCAGAAGACGGACTTACAAGCCTTCTAGTGTGATGTTTCTGACTATTCCTTTCTCTCCCTTACCAGTGTCTACTCTGTGCTGCCCGGTCAGGGAAGCGCCAGAAGTCTCCACAATAATTTTTTAAGGTGGAATTATTCAGTCACAAAGTACATATATTTAAAATTTTATGTTGTTTTTAGGTATATTGAATCTATGCAACAGAACAAAACTCTGACGATTCCTAAGCCATCCTTACAGTTATTGCTGTTTGATCTCATTGTTGCAGCCACTGTGTCAATTCATCTTGTTGAAAGTCTTCCTCTTTTTCTCTGACCCTCCACTTTACGACACATGTTCATTTCTTTTGCCCATTTTTCTACTGAGTTATTAGTATTTTATTTGTTGATTTAGAAAATTTTTACATATTAATAAGAATTATTCTGTTGCTGATATAAGTTGTAACTTTTTCCTGTTTTCCATTTTCTTTATTTTATTTTATAGTTTTATGGAATCAAAATGATCATTTTGGGGGTTTTGTTTTCTAGATTTTGAGGTATAGTTTGAAAGGTCTTCTCCATTCTGAAACTGCAAAATAATTCCATGCTTTCTTCTAGTTATTACTAAACTAATTTGTTTGTATTTAAATATGCAACCCATTTGGTGTGCAGCATACAGCATTTTTTATCTTAAGACTATTTTCCCTCCATTGATTTGATGCTACTTTAATTTTTTACCTGTACATATTTTGGTCCATTTCTGGATTTCTATTCTATTACATTGGTTTTGTGTGCCTTTTCAAGAGTAATATCTCACAGTTTAAATGCTGGGATTTTATAACATAATTTAGTGTCTGGCTTGACCTGCACCCTGTTACTATTCTCACTGTATTTTTTCTTGTTGTGTCATCTGTTTATTTTCCACATGAACTCAAGAAACGCCTTGTGTAGTTCTAGAAAAAGTGTGTTTTTATCGAGATGACATTTATAAATTAACATAGGGAAAATTTATATCTGTCTATTATGTTGTTTTTTTGTTGTTGTAGTTAGGTGCCATGAAGTGCATTCTGACTCATAGCAACCTTATGTGTAACAGAACCAACATTGCCTAGTCCTGCACCAGCCTCAAATTTTTTGCTATGCTTGAGCCCAATTATTGCAGCCAGTGTGTGAGTTCATCTTGTTGAGGGTCTCATTCTTTTCCACTGATGCTCTACTTTACGAAGTATTATGCTTTTCTTCTACAATTGCTCTCTCTAGATGACGTGTCCAAGGTAAGTGAGGTGAAGCCTTGCCATCCTCCTCCCTTCTATGGAGAATTCTGGCTGTACTTCCTCCAAAGTACTGTTTTCTTTCTTCCTCCTGATTTGTTCTTTCTTCAAGCAGTACAGGGTATATTCAATGTCCTTTGTCAACACAATTTGGAAGTGATTATTGTTAACTGGTCTTTCTTTTTCACTGTCCAGCTTTCAAATGCATGTGAGGTGACTGAAAATGCCATGACTTTGGTCAAACGCGCCTTAGTCATCACAATGATAATCTTTGTTTTTTAAGATTTTAAAGAGGTCTTGTGCAACAGATTTGCCCAGCGCAATATGTCATTTGATTTCTTGATGGCTGCTTCCATGGGCATTGATTGCTGATCCAAGTACATCCTTGACAACTTCAATTTCTTCACTATCGTGAAGTTGCTTTATGGGCCCAGCTGTAAAGATTTTAATTTTTGTCTCATTACACAGATGTAATCTGTACTGAAGGCTGTAGTCTTTGACCTTCTTCAGTAAGTGCTTCATGTCATCTTCATTTCTCAGTAAGCAAGATTGTGTCCTTTGAATATCATGTGTTGCTTACAAGTCTTCCTTCAATCTTGATGCTATGCTCTTCTTCATGTAGCCCAATATGTCAGATTTATTTGCTCAGCATACAGATTAAATAAAGTGAGAGGATTCAACCCTGCCACACACTTTTCCAATTTTAAGCCATGCAGTATCTCCTTGTTCTGTTTGGCTCCTTGATCAATGTACAAGTTTCACATGTTGCTGTTGTTGTTAAGTGCCGTCAGTTGGTTCTAACTCATAGTGATAGGATTCCCAAGAAGCAGCTGGTGGATTTGAATTGATGACGTTGTGGTTAGCAGTCCAGTGCTTATCCTACAGCACCACACCAGGACAAGTTTCACATAAGCACAATTAAATAGCTGGAATTCCCATTCTTCTTAATATTATCCACAAAATCAAATGACATCATGATAAAATACAGGTAAACATCTTTCTGGTATTCTCTATTTTTAGTCAAGATCCATTTGATATCAGCAATGTGGAGTCTTGGTGTGACATTGTGGGTTGATGCACTGGACTTTAAAGCCAGTTTGAATCACAAGGTCGGAGGTTCAAGCTCACCAGTTGCTTCTTGGTAACACTATACAGGGTTGCTATGGATCATAACTGGCTCGACAGCATTTAACAACAACATACCTTGTTACAAACATTTTTAAAATCTGGTTTGTACTTCTGGCAGTTCTCTGTCAATATATGGATTTGTCATTTTTAAATTGTTTTCAGCAGAATTTTTCTTGTATATGATATTTATAATATTGTTTGATAATATCTGCGTTCTGTTGAGTCTCCTTTCTTTGGAATGAGTATAAAATGGATCTCTTACATTCTGTTGGCCAAGTAGCTATCTTCCAAATTTTTTGACACAGATAAGTGCATTTGTTTCTTGAAGAATCATAACTGATGTTCTGTCACTTCCTGGAACCTTGATTTTCACCAGTGTCTCCACAGTTTTCACTTCTTTCTTTAGTACCAGCAGTTCTTGGTCAAATGCTACCTCCTAAAATTATTGAACTCTGCTAATTCCTTTTAATATAATGACTATGTATTTCTTCCATCTTGTTTCATGTAGTTTACATCTAACAATATTTACCATATAACAAATTAAAACTGACAACATTTAAAGATATTTATTTATTCACATTAAAACTATGATAAACTCATTACACAATAACATACTTTGTGGGGAATGAGTAAGAGTAAGGAGTGAGGGTTAGGATTCTAGCTAGAAAGGAGCTCTGGTAGCGTAGTGGTTACAAATCTGGTTGCAAACAACAAGGTCAGTTCGAAACTGCCAGCTGTTCCGCGGGAGAAAGATGAGGCATTCTGCTTCTGTAAAGATTTACAGCCTCGGAAACCCTGTACAGGGTCGCTATGAGTCGGAACAGACTCCGTGGCACATAACAACAACAGATTAAATTTAGGATTTCATTTACTGTTAGGGTTATGATTAGGATTAGGGTTAGTGTTAAGGGTAAGGGGTGGGCTAGGGCTAGAAATAAAGCTTGGTCTCATTTTTAGGGTTACAGATATGTGGTCAGAACAGGAAGAACCTCTTTTGCTACTGTTGTTGTTAAGTACTGTGGAGTATGTTCCAACTTATTTTGTCCCTGTATAGAGTTTCTGAGACTGTAAATCTTTATGGGAACAGAAAGTCTTTTCTTTCTCCCAAGGACTTTATAAGCCCCCCTGAAAAAGGTCATTGGAAGCCCTAGGAGTCCTCAAAGCATGACTTGCATACCACCACTCTAAGCAAACTCTGTTGCAAAGTTAGTTTGGAAAATTCCTCTTCTGAAAAATATGGAAGATAATAGGAAAATAATATAGTTGGTATATAGGAAAGATATATAAAAAAAATTTTTTTTTAACTTTACCTGGGTTAAATTGTCAAAGTAATTTCTGTTGGGAAAAAGAGGAAACATGTTTTAGTCACTGCACAGAAATGCAAGCTTGAATAGTCTACTTTCAATATACATGTTTTTGAACCTTTGAATATTGTTTCTCTTCTGTTATATGGAGTCCTGGTGTGGCACCATAAGATAAACACTTGACCTCAACGTCAGTTTGAGCAAGGTCGGTGGTTAAAATGCATCAGCTGCTTCCTCAGAAACCCTGTACAGGGTCTCTATGAGTTGGAACCGACTCACAGCACTTAACAACAAAACAAT
>NW_006408683.1:5974546-5976041 GCF_000296735.1 Chrysochloris asiatica
GAGGGTGTAAATCTTTACGGGAGTAGAAAGCCTCATCTTTCTCCCCCGGAGGGGCTGGTAGTTTCAAACCGCTGACCTTAAGGTTCACAGCCCGATTTGTAACCACTACACTACCAGAGCTCCTTGCAACCATTCACGGATCATGGAGACATGTTTTAACACATTTTATTTGGAATAAGTTCATGCATGTATGACCTAGAATCCTAGTAGCAGTACTTTTGGATTTCCATATATATATGTGTGTGTGTGTGTTAAACAAAATGTGTTAAAACATGTCCCCATGATCCGTGAATGGTTGCAGACAAGATCTTTCAATAATACATTTGTCTTAGTCTTGTTTGTGTGCCTTAGAAAAAATCCAAAGCAGAGCGGTCAGCTCAGAGGTTATGATAATTGTGTTTTGGATTCCAAAAGAGGAATCTTGATGGAGTTTCTTGAAAGACACAGGATGATCATGGGGGCTTATTAGGAAGAAGTTTCAAGAAGATGGAAAACTGCATTGGTGTGAAAATGATCAGAAAAGTTATGCCAAGGAATTCTTTTCTTTTTTTAATTACTACAGTGCACCTGTTCATTCCTCAGCAAGGACTGTCCTCCAAGAATTTTCTTGGGAAACCTTACCTCATCCACCCTATAGTCTTGATTTTGCTTCTTCAGATTTATTTTTGTTCCCCAAACTAAAAGAACATTAATTAGAAGCACAATTTTAGTCCCTTGATAATGCCAAGACTGCCATTCTGAGATGGTGAAAATCAAAGAATCCAGAATTCTTTGGGGAAAGATTAGAGAGAAGAAAGCACCACCCTCAGAAGTATACAGACCTAGACAGATGACATGTAAGGCAACAATAGTTGTTGTTAAGTGGTTTTAGTCATTCTGACTCATAGCGACCCTGTATAGGGTTTCCAAGGAGCAATTGGTGGGTTTGAACTGCTGACCTTGTGATTTTCAGTCCAGTGCTGATCCCACAGTGTCACAGCTTAACATTTTCATATTTTTGTTTATAAAGGTTTTTACAATTTTATAGCAATACTTTTATACTTACCCTTGTATGTAATTGTTTTTGTTTGTTAAGTGCTGTTGAGTCTATTTCAACTCATAGTGACCCTGTATAGGGTTTCCAGAAGCAACTGGTAGGTTGGAACCAGTGACTTTGAGGTTAAAGGCAACCTTGTGGTTATCCTATAGCACCACACCAGGCTAAATGTACAAAATTCTATATATGTCTATAATTAACTATATTTAGTGATTCTTCTGGGTCATCCCCAATGGCTGTAGGGCTTAACTCTGCATGCTTCCTAATAATACTGCAAGTTCACACAGCCAAAGATACATGATTAGTTTTCTTTAAAATGCTAACATTATCATTCTACTTAAAACAGTCTATGTTGTTACTATTGTTGTTGTTAAATGCAGTTCTGACTCATAGTGACCCTGCATAGGTTTTCCAAGACTGTATTTTTGTGGGAACAGAAAGCCTCATCTTTCTCTCACC
>NW_006408683.1:5978135-5980603 GCF_000296735.1 Chrysochloris asiatica
ATTTTTTGCTTAGTTGTATGTTTTATTCTGAAAATGGGTTTTTAAGGTATTTTTTGTTTTACTTAAAAGTTATCTGTATACTTTTTAAATCACATAATCTCAAAAATTCTAGATCTTTAGACTATGTTCTTTCAATTGCTAATTGCTGCACAATACCTAGTATATTTTTATGCACAGGAGAAAATGGAAATATTGTGAGAATTAGTAAAGAGTATGCAGTAAGTTTCTGACACCATATAATGACCACAATATTTTGTATGTTTAATTTGTTATGTTAGAAAGCTACTGAAAACAGGTTCTATAAATCTTGCCAGGCAAACTGGGCCCACAGTTGATAAAATCCAAGGTTAATGAAGAAGATTTCTGATTTTAAGACTGGTATGTTCTGCATGTGTTATGCTACTTGTCAGAGGCTCTGGGAAGAAGTGAATGAGCTATCAGTGTATCTGGGAAGAAAAACTTAAAGGCAAAAAGAGAAGTGTATGAAAAATAAAACAAAGACTGGTCTTGGTGCAAAAACCTTGTTGAGAGGGTTGTTGTTAAATACCATCAAGTTGGTTCCAACTCATAGTGACCCTGCATAGGGTTTATGAGACTTTAAAATTTTTTTTGCAGGTAGAAATCTTTATCATTCTCCTGCAGAGTGGGCTCAAACTGCCAAACTTGTTGTTCGCAGTTCAATGCTTAGCATATGGAGCCACCATGCTCCCCTGTAGAAAGGATGTCGGTGTCAACTGATTTTCCAATGGAAAGATAACGCTAGCCGAACTCCGCTGATATTTATAAGCTTGCATGGCTTTCTTAAATTGGGGTAGAAAATGAAGTGTAGAGAAGTCAGCCAAGTGGAGAAATCTAGGTTAGACTGACATTCAAGGGAAGAACAGATTATAAAAAGCCAAAGAAAAACACTAGGAACGAATCACCATAGAAATATAGTATTAGGTAAGTCAAGGAATGAAAGAGTTTCAAAAAGAAATGAGTGATCCCCAGTAGTGGTAAGAAAATGAAAAATAACTAGCAAGTATTAATTTAGCAATTAATTTCAGTGACTTTGTCAAAGCAGTTTCAGTAAACAGTTATATAAGTAGGAGTACACAGAGAGAGGTTTGAAGTGTTATAATGAATTTGGAAAAGATGGCAGCTTGAATATGAGCTTTATGTCCTTCTTTCTTCATATTCTCTAATTCTGGAAGAATCCTGGGGGAAAGAGGGAGAAGAAATCAAGAGACTATAAATGCTAAACTATTACATGAATTCGCCTCCCTACAGTCAGGACTCTGATTTGGAACAAGCATAATCAATAGGTTTGGAGATCTCAGGGAGGAGAATCCTGGTGTCCTAACATTCAGACTGGGAACTCTAAGAGTACAAAATAGAACACACACGATTAGGATGGTTTCATAAACAGGCAACTATGTAGTTGTAAAGGGCCCATACTAAAAAGGGCTTTGTGTTTGAGGTTTAATGCTTTGCAGTTGTTATCTTGAAATTCTTAACAATTTTATCTTTGAACCTACATACTGTAAATTAAGTATGATGGAACAATAGAATAGAAATGAAATTTAGCAGCTTTCTAATGTACAGTTCTGTCACCTGACATTTCTACACCTTCCTGGGACAGGCTTGGCAAACAACTCCCCCATAACATGCTGTCTATCTAGATCAGGGCCTAGATGAAGGTCTGAGGTAGGTCAAGGTAGGTCTTATGCACTCTGTGACATCTTGGAGTGTGGCATGGTAGCAGCTGGCCCCAACCCTGGTTAGCAATACTGCAATGTGATCAATGGAGTATGCATCTTGGTGAGTGTGAACATGTTGCCCACCTCCAATCCAGATACTTAGTAAGTGTCAATGCAGAGCTTGTAATACCCTTGAGGATTGCTCATCTGCCATGGGTTGAAGTAGTAGATTTGTTGAAATAAAATATACCTGACTTGGCTTCTTCAGACACCATCCTTGACTAGGGCACAGTCTGTGTTGGTCTGGTGACTGATTGGAGGAGAATCCCAGAATCTGGTGGGCCATGAGCATGCTGAACTGCCAGGTGACTAAGAAGGTCTGTGAATAACCCATGTCCTAGAGTGCATGATACTAAATTGCACACACACACACACACCACCATAACAAGGCTAATGAGAGACTACAGAAGAAATTAAAAGCTTTGTATTTTAGAGGATTTCCTCCGAATTTTTGAGTAAATGGTCCTACATTTTCTTTTTGCACTGAACCCCATGAATTATATAATCATTCTAGACATAGTAGTGCAGAAATGATAGAATAGTATATTTTGGTTATTAACTCTAGGAAGGAGAATCTAAGGAATTAAACAATTTTAGACATTGCTGAAGAGTGTGTTAGTGAACTGAAGGAAACAATTACATAGACAGTTGACTTCTAAAATACAATAAAATGAATAAATGTCAAAGCCAACTAGGAATAGAAGGGAACTTCCTTAACCAGGTAGAGAT
>NW_006408683.1:5983819-5985531 GCF_000296735.1 Chrysochloris asiatica
CTTCAGACATATTGTCAGGAGGGAGCAGTCACTGGAGAAGGATATCATGTTTGGTAAGGTGGAGGGTCAGAGAAAAAGAGGAAGCCCCTCAATGAGATGGATTAGCCCAGTGGCAGCATTGATGGACTCAAGCATGGCAAAAGTAGTGAGGTTAGCCCAGGATCAGGCAGTGTTTCGTTCTGTTGTGCATAAGGTCGCTATGAGTTGGTATCAACTCGATGGCACCTAACAACAACAACAACAACAACCCCCAATTGGGGCTTCTGGTGTGGTGCTCTGGATGACACTGGACTGCAAACCACAGGGTCGACAGTTCAAACCCACCAGCCACTCCTCAGAAACCCTATACAGGGTTGCTATGAGTGAGAACTGACTCAGTGGCACTTAACAATATCAACGACAACCCCCAATTGATTAAAATATTCAGATCAAGTATAATTTTTTTTTTAAAGTAGAAGATGAATTGACACAGTGGCAGCAACAATGGACTCTAACATCCTCCACCAATTGTGAAGATAGTGTTTCATTCTATTGTGCAATGGGTCACCATGAGCTAGAACTAACTCAACAACACCTAACAACAACAAAATAATAAAAATCCCACTGGGATTTCTGTGGAATTTAATGAATCCATTCTAAAACTTCAAAGTAAGAAAAGAAAGGCCAATAATTACTAATAGATGCCTGAAAAAACTAAAGTGTTGAAAGAGGAGGTGATCTGTACTATTATTTATTAAGATTTTATAATAGGAACTTCTAGCAAGATGGTGGACTAGGAAGATACACCGCACAGACCCTCTACAATATTTGAGAGAGCAAATAAAACACATACAGATGATAATCCTGAAACTCTGCACTTCAGGGGGAAGGATAGAGAAATGGGTTGAATACTGACTACGAGAAGAAACTGAACAAAAGTAGCTAGAGAACAGACTGACAGGTAAACTGTCAGTGGCATGAGCATTTTGAATGTTTACAGGCAGCATTTGATCTAGACAGCTGCCTAACAATACAAATGCACACCAGTGGCTAGTGATGAGAAAGGTAAAATTCTCCCTTGTTCCCTGCACCCTTTTGGAGATCAGAAGCATGAACAGTCCTTACCTTCATCCACCCCTGCACAGGCCCTGCTCTGCCAGAAGTCAGAGCCACTACCTTGTGGATCTGGTGCCTGCCTGGTCACCATCCTTGGTTCTAGAGGTGTGTGAATCCAGGCTCATCAGACCAGAAGTAGTGTCAGATCCCTGGCCACCACTGGGTAAGCAGACAGTCCTTCTATAACCAGCTGCCCAGACTGAGCTGCCTTCTGGACCCAAAAGAGTTCCTGACCTCAGCCACCATCTAAGCCAGCATGAACTAATTCAGAATCAGGTGCCCAGACTCTGACTACAAACAGGCAGTAACGATTATCTAGGACTGAGAGGCCCAAACTCTCACAACTCCTCCCTCTCACTCCATGATCTCCTTGACTAGCAGAAGGTGCCAATTCATACTGAAGGTCCTACCCCTTAAGGTATTCTATTCTCTGGGTCCTCCCCCTACCCCAGCTTTATCTTTTCTTTTTATTTGTTTGCTTTGTTTCTCTTTCCCATCCCTTGTTTTTATCCTTTCCTTTTTTCCCTTTTGAATTTTTATTTTTTTGCTTCTTTTCTTTTCTTTAAGGTTTTTATTGTGGATTGAGTGAAAGTTTACAGGACAGATCATCAGTTTTA
>NW_006408683.1:5986556-5988552 GCF_000296735.1 Chrysochloris asiatica
GGGTTGTGGAGTGGGAGACAGACTAAAAACCAAACAGGCCAAAAATTAAATCCTGAATTTAATCATAACAATCAACAGTGGAATCTTGAAATTATCAGGCATCCTTGAAGGCAAGAAGCTGCAAGAGGATATTAAAATCATACTCATATTAGGCTACAGAATTTTTTTCCCCCATCTCTCTCTCTTGTGTCTTTTCTGTGATTATAATCTACAGTACCCAATCTGGTTTTTTTTGCTGTGGCTGTTTTGTTTTTTTGGTTCCCCCTTTTACCTTTAGGGGACTCTTTCTTTCCCTAGATTACACAACAAGAGACAGAAATTGTTGTCAGATAGTCAAGCTACAATCACACCCTATAAAACCCCACAATCCAGGCAAGAACCAATACCAACTGCCATATACCACAGGAAGGCAGAGACACCACCTGTGAATGTTACTCTGAGTTAAGTAATAAGAAGAGTGAAAAGGGAAGGCCATCTCCTGATCACATCTACTTGGAGGCAATCAGAAAGCATAAAAAATATCAAAACACACAATTAAGTATTAAAGCCACAGCTAAACACAGATCATGTCCAAGAAAAAAGAACAGATGAGCATATCAGCACATGTCCAGAAACAAGATAAAGTGTCAGAGACAAATGAACTTCAGGTAGACCTACAATCCATACTGGAGGGAGGACAGGCCTTGGAAATGCCCGAGAAGGAATTCAGAAAAATTATTATAAAATATACAAAACACTTCACAATGGAGTTGAGAAAAATAAGGAAGAACTCAGGAAAGTGCTACAGGAACAATCAAATAAGATAGATACAGCATTTGAAACAATTCAAAAACTACAGCGAGAGGTATAAATGATTAATAATAGAATATCAGAAATAGAAAATATAATGAAAGGGCAATGGAATAGAATTGAAGAGATGGAAACCAGAACTAATGAGCTGGAAGACAAATCTCTCAGCACTACTAAGATAGAAGAGCAACCAGAAAAAAGGATTTAAAAAATCGGAAGAGGGTCTAAGATTCATGTTGGGCAACATGAAGAGGACTAATTTATGAATTATCAGCATTCCAGAACAGGAAAAATCACACAAGTCCACAGAGGAGATAGTTAAAGAGCTGCTGGAAGGAAACTTTTTCTAACATCCTGAAAAGTGAAAAGATAAGCATTCAAGAAGCTCAAGGAACCCCAGGAAGGGTAGACCCCAAAAGAAAATCACTAAGACATGTCATAATCAAGCTCTCCAAAATCAAAGATAAGGAGTCAATCCTGAAAGCAGGTAGGGAAAAGAGAAGTGTTATATACAAAGGCAGGCAAATCAGATTAAGCTCAGATCTCTCAGCAGAAACCATGCAGACAAGAAGGCAATGGGGACACATATATAAAACCCTGAAAGAAAAAAAAACAAAACAAAAAAAACTGCCAACCAAGAATCCTTTATCCAGAAAAGCTATTAATCAAATCTGACGGTGTAATCAAAACATTCGAGGCTAAACAAAAGCTAAGGGATTTTTGCCAAAGTCAACCATTTGCTGCAAAACATCCTAAAGAGAGTTCTGTGGACTGAGAACCAACAAGAACAGACAACAACCAGAGATTCACATACATGGCAGCACCACCCAGATCTCAATAGACAAATGGAAGAGCTGAGAACAGAACAAAACTATAAGAACAAATTCAGAGGATGTGGGAGGTCAATCTATGACCAAAATAATTACATTGTGAAAGAAGGTAAACATGTAGAAACAGAGACCCTGATGGTGAGAAGGTCAGGTAGATACAGGATAAAATAGACTGTATTAAATGGAGGGAAAAGATAATGGAATCAAAGGTAAACTCAAAGAAAATTAACACTTCAAAACATACCAAGAAAATGAAAATTCAAGAAGAACATGGAAACATTAAAACTATAAGGAAACTCACAAGAAAGAACACAAAAAATGTGAACTCAGCACAGGAAGACATGCAGAACAAAGAAAGCAGCAACACCACTAAAAAA
>NW_006408683.1:5998614-6001139 GCF_000296735.1 Chrysochloris asiatica
AAAAAGGAGGAGTGGCAACATTAATCTATGATCAAATAAACTTTCAAGCAAAAACTGGAATAAGAGACAAAGAATGACATTATCTAATGATTAAAGGATCAATTGAACAAGAAGGCAAAACCATAACAAATACCAATGCGCCCAACAAAAGAACCCCAAAATATGCAAAGCAAACCCTAATGGAATTGAAGGAAGGAATAGACAACTTGACAATAATAGTGTGAGATTTTAATACACCACTTTTGAAAAAGGACAGAACACACAAAAAAAAACCTCAACAAAGACACAGAGGAACTAAACAGCATAATGAACCAACTTGACCACAAAAGTTTGAACAGAAGATTCAATCTAACAACAGCACAATACACATTTTTCTCCAGTGCACATGTAACATTCTCTAAAATAGACCAGTTAGATTCTTCTATATTAATAAAGATAGCTCTGAAAAAGAAATTAGGAAAACAATACTATTTATAATAGCCATCCAAAGGATGAAGTATTTAGGAATAAATCTTACCAGGGCAACAAAAGATCTATACAAATAAATCTACATAACACTACTACAAGAAGCCAAAAGAGATTTACATATATGGAAGATTATATCATGCTCATAGATAGGAAGACTTAACATTCTGAAAATGTTAATACTACCCAAAGAAATCTACAAATATAATGCAATTCCATTACAGATTCCAAAAACATTCTTTAAAGAAATGGAAAAGCACGATTACAAACTTTATATGGAAGGGAATGAGAACTCAGATAAGCAAAGCACTGCTTAAAAAGAACAAAGATGGAGGCCTCTCATTACCAGATTTCAAAATTTACTGCATAGCTACAGTGGTCATAGCAGCATGGGATTGGTACAATGAAAGATATATAGACCAAAGGAACAAACTTGAGAACCCAGAATTAAACCCATCCACATACAGTCAACTGATCTTTCACAAAGGGCCAAAACACATGAAATGGGGAAGATATAGTCTCTTCAACAAATGGTGCTGGCAAAACTGTAAATTGATTTGCAAAAGAATGAAACAAGACTCCTATCTCACACCATATAAAAAAAAAAAAAAACAACAACACAACATGGATCAAAGACCTCAATGTAAATTCCAGAGCTATATAGATCATCAATGAAAAATAGGGGAAATTTTATAGGCTGGAATACATGGCATATATAGACTATCAAGCAGTGCAGAAACCATACAAACAACAGAGGACAAAGTAGATGACTGAAACGTACTAAAAATTAGAAACCTATGTGCATCAAAAGATTTCACCAAAAGAATAAAAATGGAGCCCACAGATTAGGGAAAAAATTTTTGCAACAACTTATCAGACAAGGGACTAATCTCTAAAATTTATAGGAAACTATTGGTGCTGTGGGTTAATGCTCTGGATTGTAAAGTCGGTTTGAACCACAAGATTGGTGGCTAAAGCTTACCAACGGCTCTCAGAAATCCTATACAGGATCACTATGGCTTGGAACTGACTCAACAGCACTTAACAACAACAACAATACAACACCTATATAAGAAAAAGACAAATAACCCAATTTAAAAAATAGGTACAGGACATGAACATCCACTTCACAAAGGAAAACATTCAGGCAGCCAATAAACATGAAGAAATGTCCATGATCATTAGCCACTAACAAAATGCAAATCAAGCCAACAATGAGATACAATTTCACACCAGTATTAACAGTGACGTTCAAAAAGCAAGGATAACAAATGCTGGTGAGGGTGTGGGGAGACTGGAACCCTCTTACATTGCTGGTGGAACTGTAAAATAGTTCAACCACTCTGGAAAACAGTATGGCACTTCCTCAGAAAGTTGGAAATAGAAATATCTTATGATCCAGCAATTCCTCTACTTGGTATTTATCCACAAGAAATACGAGCCATAACATGAGTAGATATATGCACACCCATGTTCATCACAGCACTATTCACAATAGCAAAGGGTTGGAGACAGCCTAAGTGCCCATCAATGGAAAAATGGATAAACAAATAGTACATACACTCAATGGACTACTGTGCTACCTTGAAGAATAGCAATGAAGCTGCAAAATACCACATAATATGGATGAACCTTGAGAACATTATGTGGAGTGAAATTTGTCAGATACAAAAGGACAAATATTGCATAAGACCATTATTATAAAAGCTCAAGAAAAGATTTCCATACTAAAAGAAAAATTCTTTGATGGTTACCAGGGGTGAGAGGGAGGGGACAGTACTTCACAGGGTAGGGGATAGAAAGATGTATGATAGCTCGGGTGATGGAGAGGGCAGTATACATGGAGGGGGAGAGCAATACTATAAGAGGGAGTGGGAGAGGAAGATGAACAAGGAAGATAGGAATTAGGAAAACAATACTATTTATAATAGCCTTAGGGAGGTATGCATGAGCTAAATGAGATAGAGGTAAATAATGATATATACTCAACATTGGAATACCAGGGCTTTGTGATACAGGAATCAAGACAAAGTCTGAATGGGTAAAGGAGGGGAAATAAT
>NW_006408683.1:6001494-6016686 GCF_000296735.1 Chrysochloris asiatica
TGAGAAGGCATGACGCGAAAAGGAGAGATTAGTGATGAGAGCCAGCAACCAGACAGGCACAGCCATTGTGAGCTTTTATGAGCAGATTCAGAGACAAGAAAAATTATTGTCATTGCAGAAACATACATGTGGCTCACAGAGACAAAGGTGTGATTTTTTTTTTTTTTTCTTGTTCAACACACTCACTTGGTGGCCAGAGGCAAGGCTAGCACACTTGAAAAGATATGCAGTCCAACCCAGAACAGCTAGAGGAAAAGAAAATACTTCTTGAAAGAAAGATCAGCAGGAGAGAAAAAAGCAGACTAGTTGTTAGAAGATCAAGTAAGCTGTTTGCCATGGAGCCATCAAGGTAAGAAAAGTCAGTCCATCAGTGTAAACTCCTGTCTAAAACTGAAACTCAAAAGGAGTACATTAGCAATCTTGTATGCTCATGAGCGACCATCCTGGTCAACTTGTGGGTAGAAGTGGGGGGGAAATGCATCAAAGAAGACATGAGCTAAGTTTGGCTATTTCCCATAACACCATTGACCTTGAGATGTGAGCGAGAGAAGAGGAAGGGCTGTCTGGTTTGATGTTCAGGGAAATGTGTGAACTCCCAAGCCCATGGACACTGACTAAGCCAATGGGGGCCAGAGTTGAGAGTGAAGTGGCCAGCTGATCTAAAGTTGAGAAAGCAGGTGAGAACTCCCAAACTTGCAGATAGTACCCATGGGTTCTAGCTTGGAAGGCTTGCTGACCAGAACTTGACCAGATGAAGACAGAGAAGTCTGATATGGGGAATAAGCATAAATTGCTATAATGACCTGGATCTTTGTTTATGGATGTAGTTGCTCAAAATTCCAAATGAAAGGGAAGGATTCTTCTTATTAAGGATCAAGCTCGCCTCCTCAGTATACTGGGTTGATAGGGATGGGCCACTTAGATACTGGCTATCAAAAATGGGGGGCTATAAGGCATGAAGTGGCAGGCTTAAAAGCTGTCATGAGTGTACTTAGTTTCAGAACCACCGGGTAAGGTAGAATTCCCACTGAATAGTTTTCTTCCTGTCCATATAGGTCTGCTGAAAGGGGGATGGGGGAGGATGGGGATAGGAGCATATGATTCAATTGTGAGTAATTGTTAGCAGGATTAATTGTGACTATCACAACTGTAAATGGAGAAGATATGTAACTAAAATGGGGAGTGGTTAATCATTCATTTCAGGAATGGAGGACCCTAGGACCATCAAGAGGGAAGAGCATGGGAGCCTAACCAGAAAAGCAGTAAGAGCAGCGACGGTGGCAGAGGTGATGGAATAGAGAGATAGAGCAACTGAGGACTATAGGCCCATGGAATGAGAAAGGCAGTGTGCCTGTGGGCAGGAAGTTGGCTTGCAAAATGTGCCCTCTGGACATTTAAACGAATATATATTTTCTGTGTGGTAAATAAACACACAAAGGGAACAGAGGTAAATACCGTTAAAATACATGGAGGGGATAGTAATCATTGCAATGAAACAAAATATGATTTGTTGAATGTAAAATTGATGATCTGCCCTGTAAACTTTCACTCAATTCACAATAAAAGTTTTTTAAAAATGGGATTGAAGAGTTATTGAAGACAAAAAGCGTCCTTTTGAAATATAGGTAACAGAAAGAGAAGCCTTATAATCAAAAAGACCAGTCAAATCTTAATGCTGTCTTTCAGTATCTGTGTATTTTTGGCCAAAGTATTTAACTTATGCAAGCTTATGTTTTCTTATGTATAAAGCAGAGATAATAATATTTACATGTAAGTGGTTATTCTGAAAATTGAGAGAGATAATGTATATGAAACATGAAGGCACAGTACATGTTCAAATACTGTTTGCTATTGATTGATTGTTTGTTCTTCAATATTAGTTTAGCAGTACAGTTGAACCTTGAACAACACAAATTTGAACTGCACTTATACTTGGGTTATTTTTCCTGCTGTTTTGCAGTGACCTCAGGTGTTGTGAGTGTCACTTAAAATGCCATATGCCACATGGATATCTTGGTTAGTGAATAAAAATTTGTATGGGGAAAAAAAGGTAGATGATCCACTTGTGGTTACGAAAAAAGTTATGCTAAATATTTTGTATCCTGAAGGAGCTCTGGTAGCGTAGTGGTTATGAATCGGACTGTGAACCACAAGGTCAGCAGTTCGAAACTACCAGCTGTTCCGCGGGAGAAAGATGAGAGGCTTTCTGCTCCCGTAAAGATTTACAGCCTCGGAAACCCTGTACAGGGTCGCTATGAGTCGGAACCGACTCCACGGCACATAACAACAACAACAACATACTGTATTACTTACTTAACATGATAATACCACATAAAGCAAGTATGAGAATTGTCCACAGAGAGATAGCGTTCTTCTTCTTCTACCTAAAAGAAAATGCAAAAAATAAATGATATATGAAATTAACTTTATAATAAATACAAACTTAGATTCAGGTATAAAGTCACAGAGGAACTAAGTAACATCTAATATTTGAGAAAGAGTAATGAATAAATTTCAGAATTGAATTATTAAATATCCACATAGGAATAGTTTAATTCTTTAGCCCTTCTCTGAAAGGAAGAATTTACTCTCATGAATGGCAAATTTTGAAAGCTTTTTGGTGTCTTGCTATCTTTAGTGTTTCCATTATATTTATTTTCCTCACTGAAACAGAATTCAATTAATGTTTTTGTCCAGTGATACTCAACAGGGACAATTTTGGTCCCAGGTACATTTCACAATGCTAAAACTGAGTGCTTTTGATATGTTTAAAAAACCAGATGTACCTCCTTAACAAGTTGTAGGATCTGATGTCAGTGTACAAAAAGGACAAAGATATTCTAATGTATGTGTGTGTGCATATGGTTTAACATAACATTATACATTTGTATGGACTCCCAATATACAATAAAAGACAAAGAACCCCTTTACTTCTTGTGAAATTGTGTTCTTTAAACTGGCAAATACTCATGAACTCAAAAACATTTTTCAGATGATTTTCACTCTATAGGGATTAAAAGGTGAATTAGTATGCATCTAGTCTCTCCCACATTTATCTGTCTGAAAAATAAAGAGTATTAATTAAAGAGAAGGCACAAATCTCAAAATAAAAGCATGACTTTTCCCATGGAGTCTCTAGAGCAATGGTTTCACTAACACTTGTGCCAGAATATCAGCTGTGAAGTGTGTGACCAGTATTTTGTTGCTTATTAAAGTTCCAATGTTTTCAAATGCCTGTTTTACCACTAGAGGAGATTTAACATAACTCTCATTCAATTTCAGTCACATATGGTTTCTTGAATTGAAAAAATGCAGTGGGGTAAAAATTAATCTGTAGAAATTGCTCTTAACTGGGTATGGCCGTAGGAGTGAATGCATAAGGGAGTGGGGTGGGAGAAAGAGGAGGCTTTCTGCTCCCACAAAGATTTATAGCCTTGGAAACCCTATAAAGGTTGCTATGAGTCGAACCAACTCCATGGCACACTACCACCACCACGATTACCACACATTTGAGAGTTCTCTTATCAGAAAACTGATGATAGAGAAGAAAAAGCAGCATTTTGTTCTGTTGAACAATAGGGTCACTATAAGTCAGAACAGACTTGATAAAGTCTAACATTACCATAAAGGTAGTAACTATAAACATTAACATATTTATTAGTTATAGAAACTAAGGTGAAAATTATATATCATTTCATTAATTATGATTTGATGGTGCATACTATGAGATATGGCAATAGTAGTGAGGTTGGACCAGGATCAGGCAGTGTTTCATTCTGCTGTGCATAAGGTCTCTATGAGTCAGCACCGACTGGATTGCACCTAACAACAACAACTATGAGATATATAAAAATTTAATGCTATATTAACAATACATTTCAAATAGCTCTGATTGATTATTATAACTAATGCTGTTAAAAAAGATTAAAGTAAAAAGTTTTGTTTTTTTTTTCTTGATAAAAGAAAGGATTCATACACTAGAGGGTAGACATGTGTTGATATGGGTACAGGCCCTATACAACTGGAGGGAGGTCAGTAGAAGAAAGATGGTGGAGGCTGGAGGCACAGGGAGGAATGAAGTAGTTAAAGTGAAAAGAGGTAAATGCTGTTAACTGTTGGTGCATAGAGGGGACTGCTCATGTAATGAAGCAAAGTATATGCTTTGTTGAATGTAAAACTGATGATGTAAACCTTCACTTAATTCACAATAAAAGGCTTTTAAAAAATAAACAAACAAATATTAAAACAGATTTAAATAGCTCAAAAGATAGGAAAAATAAAATGTAACTGGGATGATTATTCAAAATGTTAGGTTAGAGAGAGGCAGCAAGATGGCGGTCTAGGCAGAAAGGCTGCACAGACCCTCTACAACAAAGACAGGATAGCCAAATGAAACAGATGCAGATGATGGTCCTGAAACTCTGAACTTCAGATAAAGGGAGAGGGAAGTGGGCTGAATTCTTACTAGGAGAGAGTGCTGACAAGGCATGACACGAAAAGGAGAGATTAGTGATAAGAGCCAGCAACCAGACAGGCACAGACATCTTGAGCTTGTATGAACAGATTCAGAGACAAGAAAAATTATTGTCATTGCAGAAACATACGAGTGGCTCACAGAGGCAAAGGTGTTCTCAACACTCACTTGGTGACCAGAGGCAAGGCCAGCCTCTACCTACTTACACTCACAGGAAAGCTCCACTCACCCTGTGGTTGGAGCTGCACAGATTGACCTGCATTGACCCTGTTCGAGGGAGACATTGTACCAGATCTGTATTCTGCCTTGGCCAGCTCTAGATTAGCCCTAACTACGAGAGACAGCTGAACAGATGCATGGGGAGAAAGAAAAAAAAAAAGTCAGAAAAGAAACTGCTGATCTGTGCTGGTGGCCAGGCCAGCCTTGGTGTGGTCATCTTGAATTTTCACAAGTGACTTTGAAGGCAAGAGGGCAGTAAGTAGTGCAGAGGCACATCACTTATTGGTGGAAACAATTGGATAAACATTTTGTTTTCTTTATTTCTTGTACCCCACATTACCCTGGTGACTAGAGGTGTGGCTGACGTACATTCCTAGGGAAGATCCTGCTCTCAGAGCTGTCAAAGTCGCATCTAAGTGTGTGGAGAGATAGTAGTACCAACCCCAGCACCTGAAATCAGGTGTGGCTTATTTCAGACCTGCAGAACTCATTCTGATTAACCCTGGACTAGCCTCTCTGGGACTGAAATATCCCTATCCCCCAGCTGCTTTGGGGTCTACATGAGCTACTTCTGGATTGGGTGGCCAGAATATACAATATCAAGCCCTACAGGAACTCCATCTAAGGTTGAGTGTTATTACCTCATCCCTAGCAGGAGATACCAGAACTGTCTCCTTTCTGGGTCTGGGCCTTACTTTTTTTCCCCCTTTGTTTTTGTTTCTTTATTCCTTCTTCCTTGCCTTTGTTGCTCTTGCCTTCTCTCCTTTCATTTTTACTTCTTATTATTCCCAACTGCTCTGCTGCTGTTTCTTTCTTTCTTCTTCTTTTTAAAATCTCTATTTAATTTTGTTGTTGTTGTTGTTGTTGTTACTATGCTCTGGTCTCTTTCTTTTTCACTCATTCCTCTCCTAAATTGTGTTTAGGTCTTTTTCTTTCTTTCTTTCTTCTTTGTTTCTTTCTCTTTTGGTTTAAAATAACTGCTTTATATACTTACTATGACACATTTAAATGGTCAAAGAAATATGTAATTCCCTTTGAAAGCATACCAATCATATTCTAAAGTATTAAACAGACATATCAATTACTTATATAACCAATATTGTAAAGGAAAGGATAGAACACAAATGGAGAAAAACAAGGATATCAATTATATAAATGGCATTATCAAGACACAAGCATTTTTAAAAAGACAGTAAAATGATTTTATTATATGAATATATTTCAGATTAGAGAAATCAACAATACTGTACACCTAATTCTCACTGTCGACTATTTTGATATCTTGCATTTATGACAATAGTAAAAAAATCAATTTGACTATTTTGTGCACTGATGACATGTATGTAGCAGTAACAAACCCTGAGATGTGAGGTGAGAGTAACACTGGCTGGGATGGTTAGGGTTATGCGGTAATTTGGCTGGGCTGTGATTCTCAGTAGTCTGGCATTTATGTAATAATATATTCATACTCTGGTTTTACATAACACCAGGTTTTTCATAATGACCATGTCTGTGGAACCTAACCATGTTGGTAAGTGAAGAGTGGGTTATTGACTTGCTATGGGAATGACAACTAGAACAGTGATTGTCTTGAATAAACATTTAATTTGATTGACAATTATTTTATTTACAAGGTATTCTTTAGTATTGAGGGATTAAATTAAGCAAAAAACTCTTTCTATAATTCCTAGATTAGCTTTAAAGCTTTTGTCAACTAGATATATGAGAGCAATAAACTAAAGGCTACTCTTTAATAAGAAATCAATGCACATCCTATTGCCTTCTGGCTCTTTCTAGAATCAGATCCATTCTTCTCTTAACACCTCCACCTGGGCATTCAGTCCAATTTTTGGAATATGAATTTTATTGAGACCCAGACTAGCCTTTAAAACTTTGAGACTATTAAAAATGACTTTGCTTATGTCAAGATATTAGTTAGAAGGAATGGGTAGGTGTGTGGAAGGAAAATAGAAGCCACAGAGAAGGAAGCAATATAACGGGTGTTGCATGGAAGGAATTGCAATCATTGAGATGAAACCAAGCATATGATTTGTTTAAATGTAAACTGACGATCTTGTCTGTAAACATTGACTCAATTCATAATAAAACTTTTTTTTTTTTTTAAAGAAAGAAATAGGCTTTAAAATGCTATTTTTTTTGGTTGTTTTCTCAAGGAAACAATGCTAGTTTTTGTCCTTAACAATTTGCTTATTTATCTTAGTATAAGATTTTAATAAATCATATGAAGGAGCTCTTGTAGCGTAGTGGTTACGAATCGGGCTGTGAACCTTAAGCTCAGCAGTTCGAAACTACGAGCTGTTCCGCGGGAGAAAGATGAGGCTTTCTGCTCCAGTAAAGATTTACAGGCTCAGAAACCCTGTACAGGGTCGCTATGAATCGGAACCGACTCCACAGCACATAACCACCACCACCACCATGAAGTACTCAGCTAAATCACCTAGTTTTCAGGTTATGTTTCATCTGGAGGTAGATGCATACTTCAAGGTGCTCACGATATATGATATATGAAGCTACTATAGATGATAGTATATGTCAGTCATCCTTTGCTAACACAGTGATTTATACCGTCTGTAAATGGTATACACAGAATTTAGGTGTGGGTTTATATATTTTTTAAAAAGATATTTATTTTTTTCTAAAAAGTGTATCATGAATTGCTTCTTTGATAACACTGTTACCATTATACTGCTCTTGTTTCATATGAATTATATTTATACCATAATTAGCCTATTAAATATGCAACAGCATTATTAAAAAGCTTGAGAATTACCAAAATGTGACACATTTTGTGACAAATGTGACACAAGCATTAGAAAAACAACACAGATAGATAGACTTGCTCAACACAGGATTAACCCAAACTTTCAATTTATAAAAAAAACGACATAAACTGCAAAGTACAATAAAGTAAGGTATGCCTGTATTATAAAAATGAACTTTTTACTTTTAAAAATGTGGCTAGTCAATAGCTTAAATTTATATATGTGTCTTGCATTTGTAGCTCACATTATATTTCTGTTGAGCAATGCTGCTTTAAAGGCGACCCATGAATATAAGGAGTTCTATGGTCCTTTATAAAAGCAGTCCCTGGTCTCATGCATTTTTGCTGTTGTTATGTGCCATTGAGTCAGTTCCAACTCATAGTGACCCTGTACAGGGTTTGCAAGGAGCAGCTGACAGGTTTGAACTGCCAACCTTATGGTCTGCAGTCCACAGCACCACACCAGGAGTCCATCTCATGCATTAGCAATGTGCATTTAAACACTGATACCTAATAGTAGGTTGAGAGCAGGCATTTCAGTTTAAGAGGGAAAAGTTGAGAAGTCCTACCTACCCCCAAGGAGTCCTGGTGTGGCACTGTGTGTTAATGCATTGGACTGCAAAGTCGGTTTGAACCGCAAGGTTGGCAGTTCAAGATCACCAGCCACTCCTTAGAAATCCTATGCAAGATTGCTATGGGTCGGAACTGACTCGACGGCACTTAATAACAACAATCTACCCCAAAGATGTGAAGGAAACCCACAAAAGGCCTGGACCTGATTCTGCGGTAAAAGGAACTGAATCACTCTGTTGGGGTTGATATATTGTTGCTTCAACACTTTGTGGTCTTGCCTCTTTCAGTACTTTAACTGCAATTATATTTCATGGAGTAATAGGAATCTGCAAGCATAAAGAGTACCAGTAACTAAAAGAAAGGATTATTACTATTGTTGTTGTTGTTAAGTGTTGGTGAGTTGATTCCGACCTATAGGGACCCTGTTTAGGGTTTCCAAGGGGCAGCTGGTGAGCTTGAACCACTGACCTTGCAGTTACAGCTTTGCAGGCTGAACCATTAACCCATAGAACCACACCAGGACTGTTGTTGTTAGGTGCCTTCAAGTCAGTACTAACTAATAATGACCTTATGCACAACAGAATGAAAAAACTGAGCAGTCCTGCATCAACTCCACAATTGCTGCTACATATCAGCCCATTACTGCTGCCACTGTGACCATCTGTCTCATTGGGGGTCTTCCTCTTTTTCACTGACCCTCCACTTTACTAAGCATGGCGTCCTCCTCCAGGGACTGGTTCTACTTATAACATGTCCAAAGTATGAGAGGCGAAATCTGGAGATCCTGGTTTCTAAGGAGCATTTTAGCTGTACTTCTTCCAACACCATAAATCAAATGCATCAATTCGTCTACGGTCTTATTCATTGTCCAACTTTCACATACATATGAGGCTAGTGAAAATGCCATGACTTGGATCAGGCACACATTAGTGTGAAAAGTGGAAAAGCAAAGTGACATCTTTGCTTTCCAACACTTAAAAAAAGGTCTTGTGCAACAAACAGATTTGCCTTTTGCAAAACATCATTTGATTCCTTGACTACTGTTTCCATGAGTGTTGATGGTTGATTCGAGCAAAATAAAGTCTTGATGTTATTTATAGGACCAGTGGTGAGGATTTTTGTTTTCCTTACATTGAAGTGCAACCCATATTTAAGGCTGTGGTCTTTGATCTTCATCAGTAAGTATTTTAAGTCCTCTTCACTTTCAGCACAGTGTATCATCTGCATATTGCTGTCAATGACTCTTTCTCCATACCTGATACCATTTTCTTCTTCATATAATCCAGCTTCTTGAATTATTTGCTTAGCATACAGATTAAATAAATATGGCGAAAGAATACAACCCAGGTGCACAGCTTTCCTAATCTTGAACCATTCAGTGTACCTTTATTCTGTTCTATGTATAGTTTCCTCATGTTCTATGTACAGGTTCCTCGTGTTATTTTGGTCTATGTTCAGGTTCCTTATGAGCACAATCAAGTGTTCTGGAATATTCATTCTCTACAATGTTGTCCATATCGTGTCATTATCCACACAATTGAAAGCCTATGCGTAGTCAATAAAGCACAGGTAAACATCTTTCTGGTATTCTCTACTTTGCTTTCAGTCAAGATTCATCTTAAGCAATGATATCCCTCGTTCCACATCCTCATCTGAATTTGACTTGAAACTCTGTTAGTTCCCTGTCAATGTATGGTTGCAGCTATTTTTGAATTATCTTTAGCAAAATTTTACTTATGTGCAACATTAGTAATATTGTCCAATGATTTCCATATCCTGGTGGGTCACCTCTTTTTGGAATAGGCACAAATATGGGCCTCTTCCAATCATGTTGGCTAAGTACTGTCTTCCAAATTTCTTGGCACAGATGAGTGAGTGCCTCCAGTGCTCCATCAGTTCGTTGAAATATTTCAATTTCCAGAGTCTTCTTCTTTGCCAATGTCTCCAATACACCTTGGACTTCTTCCTTCAGTATCACTGACTCTTGATCATGTGTTACCTCTTGAAATGGTTGAACATTGACCATTTCTTTTTGGTACAGTGACTGTGTATACTACTTCCATCTTCTTTTGATGCTTTCATTATTTTGTCCATAGAATTCTTCAATATTTCAAGTTGAGGCTTGAATTTTTTTCTTCAATTCACTCAGCTTGAGAAATACTAAGCATGTTTTGGTTTTCTAACTCTAAGTCTTGCACATTTCATTATAACACTTGACTTTTTCTTCTCAAGCTTCCCTTTGAAATTTTCTGTTCATTTATTTTACCTCCTCATTTCTTCCATTGGCTTTAGCATTTCTACTCTGGAGAGCAAGTTTCAGAGTTTCTTCTGACACCTATTTTGGCCTTTTTCTTCTTTCTTATCTTCTTAATGACCTTTTGCTTTCTTCCTGTATGATGTTCTTGATGCCATCCCACAACTTGTCTGATTGCAGTCATTCATGTCTAATGCATCATATTATCTGTTCTTGAGATGATCTCTAAACTCAGGTGGGATATGTTCAAGGTCATATTTTAGCTCTCATGAACTTGTTTTAATTTTCTTCAGCTTCAACCTGAACTTGAATTGATGGTCTATTCCACAGGCTGCCCTTGAGCTTATTTTGACTAGTGATATGGAGCTCTTCCACCATTTCTTTCCACAGATGTAGTAAATTTTATTTCTGTGTATTCCATCTGGTGAGGTCCATGTGTACAGTCATCTTTTAGGTTGTCTAAAAAGGTATTTACAATGAAGAAGTCATTGGTCTTGCAAAATTCTATCATGTGTTCTCCAACATTGTTTCTATCACCAAGGCCATATTTTCCAGTGACTGATCCTTCCTCTTCGTTTCCAACCTTTACATTCCAATTGCTAGTAATCATCAATACATCTTAACTGCAAGTTTGATCAACTTCAGACTGAAGAAGTGGGTATAATTCTTCAATTTCATGATCACTGGCACTAGTGGTTGGTGTGTAAATTTAAATAAAAATGGTATTAACTGGTAATCCTTCTATGTGTATGTATATTAACCTATCAGAGACAGCATTGTACTCAAGATACATCTTGAAAGGTTCTTTTTGATGATGAATGCAATGCCATTCCTCTTCAATTTGTCATTCCTGGAATAGTAAACCATGTGAATGTCAGACTAAAAACAACCAATGTCAGTCCATTTCAGCTCATTAATGCCTAGGATATTCATGTATATGTGTTCCATTTCATTTTTGACAACTTCCAATTTTTTTAGACTCATACTTTGTGCATTCCATGTTTCCATTACTAATGAGTGTGTACAGCGGTTTCTCTTCATTTTGAGTTGTGCCCAATCAGAAAATGAAGTTGCATACAGCTGTGCTCCATTCTCATCATCATGGTCCACTCTACTTTGAGGAGGCAGCTTTTCCCCAGTCGTATTTTGAGTGCCTTCCAACCTGAAGGGCTCATTTTCTAGTACTATATATGACATTATTCTGGTGCTCTTCATCATGTTTCAATATTCAGTATTCTGGTGCTGACAGTGTTCCACAGTTATTCATAAGGTGTTCTGTAACTTAATATTTGCAAGTATCCATCTCTCCTTTCTCCCAGTCTATCTTAGGCTGGAAGCTCAGCAGAAACTTTTTCACCCTGGGTGTCCCTGATGGCACTCAAAGTACCAGTGACATACCTTCCAGAATCATAGTACCACGCAAGAACCACAGTATGACTAAGTGACAGATGCATGGTGGGATTTCTATTAGTGGGGAATTAATCAGGAAAAATATCTGTGCTTTGGATAATTTTCAAAAGCCATTATTTCTATTCAGTTTTTGATTTTTACTATAGTGCTGGGGGCAAAGTATACAACATATAATCTTGGTGAATGCATAACTCATAGGATGAATATTCTTTTACTTCTTTCTTGTCTTCTTAATGACTTCTTGTTTTCTTCCTATATAATGTTCTTGATGTCATCCTATGAACTTAGTCATTTCATTAGAGCTCAGTGTCCTTACAGTGACCCTTTCACAGGCAAACCTTGAAAGGTTTGGCCACAGGAAGGTCCAGTGCATGTCCCACATGTGCCTGATTTGCCACAGAGTCTACTTGCTTTCAAACTAAAGCTGAAGAAAATGAAAACAAGTCCATGAGAGCAAAAGTACGACTTTGAATATGTTGTTAAGTGCCATTGAGTCAATTCTGATACATAGCGACCCTGTATAGGGTTTCCAAGGAGTAGTTGATGAGCTTTCACTGCCGACCTTGCAGTTCAAACCACTTTACAGTCTGTCACATTAATCCACAGTGCCACACCAGGACCTTGAATATATCCCACCTGAATTTAGAGATCATCTGAAGAACATATTTAATACATTAAACACTAAAGTCTGAAGACCAGAAGAGTTGTGGGATGACATCAAGAACATCATACAGGAAGAAAGCAAAAAGTTATTAAGACAAGAAAGAAGGAAAAGATGAAAATGGATGTCAGAAGAGACATTGAAACTTGCTATCCAGCGTAGAGATGCTAAAGCAAATAGAAGAAATGAGGAGGTACAGGAGCTAAACAGAAAAAAACCCAAATCCTTTGGGACACAGGAAAAGCAGTGTTTAAAGGGCAATTTAAAGTAATAAATGCACACATCCAAAAAGAAGAAAGAACCAAAATGAACACATTAACAAAACATCTCCAACAATTAGAAAAATACCAGCAAAGTAAACCTACAGTCACCAGAAGAAAAGAAATAATATAGATTAGAGCAGAAATAAGTCAATTAGAAAATAAAATGAATCAACAAGACAAGAAGTTGGCTCTTTAAAAGGTAACAAAATTGACAAACTATAGGCAAATCTAACAAAAGAAAAGGAGAAAAAGCAAATAACATGCATAAAAAATTGTGTGCATAATGTCACAAAAAAACAATGGAAATATAAATGGTAATAACAGAATGTTGTTATTGTTGTCAGGTGCCATCGAGTGGGAACCGACTCATAGTGACCCCATGCACAGGAGAATTAAACAATGTCCAATCCTGGGCCAAACTCACTACTGCTGCCACACTTGATGCCATCAATGATGCCACCTGGCCTATCCATCTCATTGGGGGTCTTCCTCTTTTTCTCTAACCCTCCACCTTACCCAGCATGACATCCTTCTCCAGAGACTGTTCCCTCCTGACAATATGTCCAAAGTATGAGAGACGATGCTCAGGTAATTTGGAATCTCCCAACAAACAAAGTCAAGACCCAAACAGCTTTACTGCTGAATTCTACCAAATATTCAGAGAAGAGCTTAACTAATTTTACTCAAAATATTCTAGAACATGAAAAAGGATGGAAAACTCCCAAATATATTTTATGAAGCAAGCATATAACTCATGCCAAAACCAGGCCAAGACTAATAAAGAAGAAAATTATAGACCAATATCCCTTATGAACATAGATGTAAAAATTCTCAACAAAATCCTAGCCAATAGAATTCAACAACATATCAAAACACTAATACATCATGATAAAGTTGGATTCATTCTGGAATGCAAGGACAGTTCAATATTAGAAAAACAATCAACTAATCCATCATAGAAATAAATAAAGGAAAAGAACTACATGATCATATGGATTGACGCAGAAAAGGCACTTAACAAAATCCAACATCCTAAAAACACTCAGCAAAGTAGAAATTGAAGGGAAATTCCTCAAGATAATTAAGAGCATATATTAAAATCCAAAGAACTAAGATTACCCTGAAGAGAAAGAAACTGAAAGCACTCCCTTTGTGAACAGGAACCAAACACAGATGCTCTTTATCACAACTCCCATTAAATATTGTTCTGGAACTCTCAGCTAGAGCTATAAGGCCAGAAAGAGAACTTAAAAGCATCCAAGTTGCCAAAGAAATAAAATGCTTTCTATTTGTAGATGATATAATCCTATACATATCACAAAATCACAAAGACTCAGCAAGAAAATTATTGGCACTCATTGACCGATTCAGCAAAGTGGCAGGGTCCAACAAGCTCAGTATACCAAAATCAGTTGGATTCCTATATTCTAATAAAAACAGCTCTGGAAAGGAAATTAGGAAAAACAAAACCATTTACAATAGCCACCCCAAAGATAAAATACTTAGGAATAAATCTTTCCAGAAAAACGAAAGACCTATACAAAGAAAACTACAGAACACTAGTATAAGAAACCAAAAGAGACTTACAAAACTGGAGTAATATACCATGCTCATCGATAAGAAGACTTAACATTGTGAAAATGTCAACTCTAGTCAAAGCAATCTATGTTATTGTTGTTGTTAAGTGCCATCAAGTTGGTTCTGACTTACAGTATAGGGTTTCCAAGGAGCAGCTGGTGCGTTTGAACCACCAACATTGCAGTTCAAATAGACCTTGCAGCCCAGTGCTTATCTTACAGTGCCACACTAGGACTTTAGATATAATGCCATCTTAGTCCAGATTTCAACATCATTCTTTAAAGAGATGGAAAATCTGTTCACTAGCTTTATTATAAAAAGGAAAGAGACCTCAGATAAGCAAAGTACTGTTTAAGAAGAACAAAGTTGAAGGTCTCTCACTCCCTGATCTCAAAATTTATTACACAGTCACAGTGGTCAAAACAGCCTGGTAATGGTACAATGAAGACACATAAATCAATGGAATAAAACTTAGGACCCAGAAGTAAATCCATCTACATACAGTTAGCTGATCTTTAAATGGGTAAGAGATAGCATTTTCAACAAATGATGCTGGCAAAAATGGAAACCCATTTGCAGAAGAATGCAACAAGACCCATATCTCACACCTTATACAAACACAAACTCAACAGGGATTAAAGGCCTCAACATAACACCTAGACGTATAAAGATCATCAATGAAAAAATAGAGACAAACTTAGGGGCTCTAATTCATGGCATAAATACACTATTAAACATTACTAAAAACACACAAACAGTAGAAGACAAAATAGATGACTGAGACCTCCTAAAAATTAGACATCTATGAGCATCAAAAGATTTTAACCAAAAGAGTGAAAAGGGAGCCAACAGATGGGAAATCTATATATACATAAATTTTTTTTAAAGTTTTTATCGTGAATTATGTTATAGTTTACAGGGGAGAACACCAGCTTTACATTCATCCTATTGTATTTTGTTTCATTGCAATGATTACAA
>NW_006408683.1:6017545-6018188 GCF_000296735.1 Chrysochloris asiatica
TACTATCTGCAAGTATGGGTATTCTTGTGCATCTCCCCTTACTTCATGTTAGCGGGACACTTCATTCTCCACTCTAGTCATCTGGGGCCATGTCACTGTCTCTGGGCCCAGGAATCCCCAGGTTTTGCCACACTGCTGGCCAACCTGGTCTCAAGCCGGGTTCACAGGAGTCTATTGAACATGGTCAGGCAGCTCACAACTTCCTTGCTGTTTTCCCCCCACTTCCCCTTATCAGTGACCAATGTTCACCAGCCAGATCACATGCCTGCTCATGTATTCACACTGAATCTTAGTCTTGGAAGGGGGTTTGCCCTGAGGGGACCCTACTACTTGCCTTGATGGTTTCTGGGCAAATAGCTTACTTGTTCTTGTAGTAGTCACTTGGACTGCCATTATTGTTTTTTATTTTTCCTGCAGTCTTTCTTTCAAGAAACATCTTCTGTTCTTTTAGTGCTCCAGGCTGATCAGCTTGTCCTTTCAAGTGGAAACTTCCCACCTCAGAAGATTCTGGGTGGGATTCAGGATTCCATGTATAGTCTTATGCAATTCAAAGGCTCCACAGGAAGCCTCTTTTACTGGGCAAGTTCTAGCCCCCTTTTATGTATTCCAATCAGTTATAGGCTCAAGACGGACTTACAAGCTT
>NW_006408683.1:6019323-6021606 GCF_000296735.1 Chrysochloris asiatica
ATTTCACACCAGAATTAGTATCAAAGTTCAAAACTATAGAAAACAACAAATACTGGCAAAAGTATGGAGACACTGGAACCCTCCAATATTGCTGGTGGAACTGTAAAATGGTTCAACTACTGTGAAAATCAGTGTGTCACTTTCACAGAAAGTTGGAAATAGAAATATTGTATGACACAACAATCCCTGTACATGGTATATATCTGCAAGAAATAAGAGCTAGAATATGAGTAGATATATGCACAGCACTATTCACAATAGCAAAAAGGTGGAGACAGACGAAGTGCCCATCAATGGAAGTGTGTAGAAGCAATCTTTGAAAATTATGCAACCTTAAAGAATAACGACTCTGTGAAACACTTCATGTCTTCCAGGACCACTGGATGAACCTGGAAGACATTATGCTGAGTGAAATAAGCTAATCACAAAAGGGCAAATATTGTATGAGACCACTATTGTAAAAACTCAAGAAAAGGTTTTCATAGTAAAACAAGCATTCTTTGATGGTTACCAAGGGTGGGAGGGAAGGGAGAGTAGTTCATCGGCTAGAGGGTAGACACATATTAACTGGGGTGATGGGAAGGCCAATATACAAGATTAGAGAGGTTGACAGAAAAATGATGAAGATAGTTGAAAACACTAGGAGGTATGTAATGGCTAAAGGGGATAGAGGCAAATAGTGATATATATATACACAACCTTGGAACAACAGAGTTCTATGTAGATACATGGACTGAGACACAGGTTGAATGGGCATGGGATGAAGAGTAGGATATATATTTATAGACCCCACAAATATATAAGAGTTTGAAGGAGGATATTGGTGCATGGGAACCCATGAGGATGAAGCAAGACAACTGTTGTTGCATGGAGGAGATTGCAATCATTGAGATGAAGCAAAGTATATGATTTATTGAATGTAAAAATGATGATCTTGTCTGTAAACCTTTACTTAATTCACAATAAAGAAAAAGAAAAAATTAAAGCAGGTAACTATTTAAAAAATGTAATAGGTTATCATTAAAATCAACTTACTGGGCCAGTAACTAGTGGCTTTATATGATGAAAACCTGGAGAAGGACAACGCAATTCTGTCTGGGGTGATCTGGTGTTTAAAAAGAACAGGAAAAGAGAAATAACTATAGATGCATAGGAGATTAATAATAATAATTTTAAAAAGTGGCAACTCTCAATGAGATGGCTTGACACAATGGCCACAATAATGAATTTAAGCATGCCAGCAGTCATGGAGAGGTATAGGGCAGGGCAACATTTCCTTCTATTGAACCTCAAACTGGAATTAACTTGATGGAAACTAACAACTATTTTTTAAGTTTGAAAATGTCAATTGTATGCTAGTAAAAAAAAAAAAGTTCATTTAAAATATAGAGATATTTAATTTCTATTTTCAAAGTAATTTTGTCTTTTCATACCTATTGAATAGAAAGACTTTTACATTAAATCAAAGCCTTAAATTTACACACTATATAAATGTCTTTTTACATGTCAATACACACATGCATTGCCATCCATAGCAAATATCTTACCTTTTATCTTTTACAGAACAAGATTCTGGAACACTCCACTCAGAAAATGATGTGCCTTCATAGTCTAAATGAATCTAAAAAAGAAGACAAAATAGTTCAAACAAAAAGTCTTCTCCAAAATTGTCATTTCAGTGTTCAGTTGTAGGGTCAATATTCTGCTTCCTTATTTTTAGAGGAAAAATTAGCTAAAATTTGACACTGTCCAAAGTAATATGATAAAGGAAAAGAAACAACTCTTGGGAGTTACTTTAATGGTCCCGCCAAAACCAAAGTTTTTATTTTACTTTTCTTTAAAAAGTAATCCATTAAGTTCCTAGAATATAAATGAAACTTTGCTAGAGTCAGAGAATAAAAAGGGAATAGAAGATGACCTGTTAATTAAAATCAAGGCACTTCTAATTCTGATAATCAATTATTCACATATAACTGACAGTCTATCTATCATCATAACTTTCATTAGTTACCTTTTCTGTAATCTAAAGCAGTTATTTTCTTGACTCCAAAATCTCTGATTTATAATTGATCTCTTTCTCCTCCTCCTGAAGCATATGAATTTGCTTTCTAATTTTTTAATATTAGTTTTGCTATTGTTGTTGTTAGGTGCCATCGAGTTAGAACCAACTCATAATGACCCTATACACAACAGAATGAAATATTGCCCCTTCTTGCAACAACCTGACAATTGTTGCTACGTTTGAGCCCATTGCTGCTGCCACTGTGCCAATCCAGCTCATTG
>NW_006408683.1:6022594-6023653 GCF_000296735.1 Chrysochloris asiatica
ATACAATTGAAAGCCTTTGCATGGTCAATAAAGCACAGGTAAACACCTTTCTGATATTCTCTGCTTTCAGCCAGAAACCAAATGAAATTTTCCCCACCCAACAGATGACAACAATGGTGCCCATACAGCCCAGCCACAAACATACCTCTGCAGCTCCACTCACTGGGTAAGAACTAACACCAGCTCCTATACCACTTGATCAATAATAGAAGCAGCCAACACCATCTAGAACCACCATAAACTGAGGTGCACAAAGAGCAAACAAGAACGGTGTACATGCTTCCATTCTTTAACTACACCCATAGGATACTGTTGGTGAGAGCCTAAGAACACACCAACACATAATCATCAATTAAATGCAAATTCAACAACCTTACAGTGTACCAGAGACAAGAATTTTAGCTTACAAGAATAAATAAGAGAGAATGGCTCAAGTGAATTACCAAGATGTAGAGCCAGAAAATGTTTCTGAGAAAGAAAGGGTAATGGAACTATCTGAAAAAGAATTCAAAAGAATGATATTTAGGTATGTTATGAAGATTGACAGAAAGATTAAGGAAAGCAAGGAGAACACAGAAAAATTTTTTAAAGAATTCAAGAAAACACTATAAAAACAACCAGACAAAACAAATACAAATTTTGAAACACTATAAAACCTCCAACTCAAAATACAGAATATTAATACTAAAATTCCAGAAATGGATGATACACTGAAGGGCAAAGGAGTAGATTAGAAGCAATACAAATCCAAATTAATGAACATGAAGATAAATCTCTCAATACTAGTATGCTAGAAGAACAGTCAGAAAAAAGAATGAAACAATCAGAAGAAAGTCTATGAGTTACATGGGACACCATGAAGAGGAACAACTTATGGGTGGTTGGAATTCCAGAACAGGAAGAGGCAATAAAAAGCACAAAGAAAATTATCAAAGAGTTGTTGAAAGAAAACTTCCCTAACATCAAGAAAGACAAGAAGATAAGCATACGATGGGAAATTCCCACTTGAAAGGACAAGAAGACCAACCTGGAGTGGCTAGAAGAACAGAAGTCTAGGAG
>NW_006408683.1:6023976-6027445 GCF_000296735.1 Chrysochloris asiatica
CCAAACAGGAGAGATAAAGTAAAGAATTCTGAGAGCAGGTTGGGAAAAACAAAAGGTTACCTACAAAGGAACCCAATAAGACTAAGCTTTGATTTCTCAGCATAAACCATACAGGCAAGAAGGCAATGGGATAATGTATATCAAACTTGGAAAGAAAAAAAATGTCAACCTAGACTCATATACCCAGCAAAGCTGTTCCTCAAATACAGTGGCAAAATTAGGTTGCTTCCTGATAAACAGAAATTAAAGTAATTTATAATGATCAGACCAACTTTACAAAAATATGCTGAAGTGTGTTCTTTGGACTGAGAACCAACAGCAGTAGACAACAATCTGAGATTACCATACATGACAACACCACCCACAACTTAATCCAGATACAGAAGCATTTAAAGTAAAACAAACCTATAAGACTGAAAATAGGGAACCAGAGATATCAATTTATAATGACATTAGCTACAAAGGAAAAAGAGGTAATAGTGTAGATACAGAACATCCAAATGGCTTGGAAGTCTAGTAGATTTCAAGATAAAACAAACTGTTTTAAATAGGGAAATAATAAATTATAGGTTAATCTTAAAGAAACTTAATACACCTGCACATCAGAATTGTTGAAAAAAAGAGGAAAACCAGATAGATTCAGTGAATATTAACACAATAGAAATGAAGAAAATGAAAAGAAAACCCACAAATAAAATGAACTCAGCACAAAAAATTATGTGGAACAAAGAAGCAAGCAGCATCACAAAAATACACAGCAAAATGACAAAATCAATTCATATCTATCAATAATTACACTGAATGTAAATGGATTATATACACTAGTCAAGAGACAGAGAGTGCAGAATAGATAACAGGATCCTTCAATATGCAGTCTACAATAGACACATAGAAAAGACAGAAAGAGCCTAGATTCCCATCAACAGAAGAATGGCTAAACAAACTTTGGTACATAAACACAGTGGAATACTATGCAATGCTGAAGATGCAGCTGCAAAAGACATTATGCTGAAACAGTCACTCACAAAAGGACAAATAATGTATGAGACAAGTGTGTAAAAAAATATATATATTGATAAAAGAAACAATCAATGATGGTTACAGGGGGAGGGGAGAGGGAAATTATTCCCAGACTAGAGGGTAGACACATGCTAACATGGGTAACAGGGAAGACAATATACAAAAAGAGGGAGGTTAACAAAGGAAAGATTAATACAGTGGGACACACAAGGAGAATGCAATAGTTAAAGTGAATAGAAGTAAATGCTGTTAACTGTTGATACATGGAAGGGATTGTAATCATTGTAATGAAGTAACATATATGATTTGCTGAATATAAACTTATGATCTGCTCTGTAAACCTTCATTCAGTTCAGAAGAAAAAGTTTAAAAAACTAAATAGATGAATAAATGAATGAGTTAAAGAAAAGCAAAGAAGAAATTCATGATGTGAGGTACATGAAGATTCCTAATATGGAGCGTCCATGTGCCAAAAAAGAGTACTCTAGTGCCCCACATGTATCAATGTCTTTCCTCAAAGAGGAAACCATTGGAGCTACTGTGTCCAGAGCTTTTATTGGTTTCATTGCTTGATGCCTCTTTGCATATGCATTATTGAATCATGCTCCTTTCTTTTCCTAACATAAGTTAATATCAGGCCATAAGGTCGTCCTTCTGGCTTGGCCAGACCCCTAGCCATTAGCTCAAATTCTCTTGTATACATTTTAGTTCTAAAATTCTACTGCCAGTGAGTTGATTCAAACATGAAAACTGCCCTATATGGTCTACTGATACTGAGTGCATGACAGCTATTAAAATAGAACACTGTTCGTCAGGAAAGACCAGTACCTGGAGAAAACATCATGTTGGTAAAGTAGAGGTCAGTAGGAAAAAAAAAAGACACAGATATTATCCTGGAAACCTCAGGTTCCAAAGACAGGATAGAAAACTGGATCAACTCTCCAAAGTAAAACAAACCTATTAGACTGAAAATAGGGCACCAGAGATATCAATTCATAAGAGAAAACAATAATGAAGAGGGAATTAATAGGATAGTTACAAAGCTTTCAAAAGGAAAGAAACTCAAGTTGATTTATATATAAAACAGACTGTTTCAGACTTGAGAAGAAGGTATGGTGCCATAGGATAAGCACTCAACCTCAAGGTCAGTTTGAATAGCAAGGTCAGTGGTAAACTCACTAGCTGCTCCTCATAAACATTATACAGGTTTGCTATGAGTTGGAACCAACTCCACAGCACTTAAAAACATTACAGAGTAATGTCAAATAAAATTAATAAACCTTATCATTAAAGAAAAAATATAAAGTTTTGCTATTGTAAGTGTCATCAAGTAATTTCAACTCATAGCAACCCTGTATAGGGTTTCCGAGGAGCACCTGGTGGGTTTAAACTCTAAACATTGTGGTTCGCAACCCAGTGTTTATCCTACAGTCCCACTCCAGGATTACTTATAAAGATTTAGTAAGTACTAAATCAACAGCCCATCTGTCAGTCTGTTGTACTTTGGTGTCTTGCATGTTGCTGCAATGGTAGAAGCTATGCCACTGGTATTTAAATACCAGTATTAGGCAAATCTACTACACAAGACCTTTTTAAAGTGTTGAAAAGCAAAGATGTCAACTTGAGGACTAAGGTGCACCTGACCCAAGCCATGGTATTTTCAATAACTTCATATTCATGGAAAAGCTGGAAAGTGAATAAGAAGACTGTACAAGAATTGAGCTTTTGAATACGGTGTTGGAGGAGAATATTGAACATGCCATGGGCTGCCAAAAGAACCAACAGATCTGTGTTGGAAGAAGTGCAGCCAGAGTTCTCCTTGGAGGCCAGGATGGCCAAACTTTGTCTCTCATACTTTGGACATATTGTCAGGAGGGACCAGTTGCTGGAGAAGGATATCATGTTTGGTAAGGTGGAGGGTCAGATTAAAAGAGGAAGACCCTCAGTGAGATGGATTGGCAAAATAGCAGCATCAATGGGCTGAAGCATGGTAACAATTGTGAGGTTGATCTAGGACCTGACAGTGTTTCATTCTGTTTTGCATAGGGTCGATATGAGTTGGTACTGGCTCAATGGCACCTAACAATAGCAAAAGGTTCACCCATGGTGGACAGGTTTCAACAGAGCTTCCAGACTAAGACCAGGAAGAAAGAGAGACAGATTACTTTTGAATGTGTAGTCACTGTAAACCTTATGAATAATAGTGGAACATTGTCAGATATAGTACTAGAAAATGAAAACATTATGAAAAGCAGCAGTATATTATCATATATAGTGCTGGAAGTTGAATCCCTCAGGTTGGAAGGCACTCAAAATAAGATTGGGGAAGAGATGCCTCCTCAAAGTAGAGTTGACCATGGTGACACAAATGGAGTAAAGTTTTCAAGACATTCATTTGCTGATGGAGCACAACTTAAAATGAGGAGAAATAGCTGTAAATATCCATAAT
>NW_006408683.1:6028987-6029706 GCF_000296735.1 Chrysochloris asiatica
AAGTTCTCTGTCAATGTATGATTGTAGTTGTTTCTGTATTACCTTTAGCAAAACTTTACTCACTTGAGATATCAAAGAGATTGTCCGATGATTTCTGCATTCCATTGGGTCACCACTCTTTGGATTTACTATGCTAGGAATGACAAATTAAAAAGGAATGGTGTCATATTCAAATAATGCTGGAGATCACATGATAGAAGTTTGCAAGACCAATGATTTACTAATTGCAAATACCTTTTTAGAACAACATACACATTGTGATGGTTAAGGTTTTGTGTTAATTTGACTAGGTCAGGATTCTCAGTGGCTAAATAGTTGAGGTGTAGCTATGCCCAATGATGTGGTTTGATGTAAAAATCCAGTAAGAATACACCCACCCTTAATCCCATCACCATCCTGATCCAATTTATGGGAGATTCCAGGATGTTACTTACACGTAACACCTTTTATCTTGCAAGAGAAAAAGGAAAATAGACTTGAGCAGAGAAGTAGGGACCTACTACTACCAAGATAGAAGGGCCTGGAGTGCTGTGTGTCCTTTGGACCTGACGTCCATGCACTGTAAGTTTCCTAGATGCAGAGGAACATTGAGAACTCCAAGGAATGCTAGGCTTATAGATGCTGAAAAGAAACAAGGACTTTTCTCCATAGCCAATATTCTGAATTTGAATGCCTAGCTTTTTAAACTGTGAGAGAATATTTTTATTTTTACATTTTTA
>NW_006408683.1:6031873-6032401 GCF_000296735.1 Chrysochloris asiatica
ACTGAGAACCAACAAGAACTACAGAATGACGTACAATGCAGCATCAACCTGAACTCAGTCGACAAATGGAAGAGTTAAGAACAGAATAAAATGATAAGAACAGAGGATCTGGGAGGTCAGACTATGATCAAAACTATTACAATGTGAAAAAAGGTAAACACAGAGATCCAGGTGGTGAGAAGATCAGGTAGATTACTAGATAAAATAGACTGTCTTTAATGAAGGAAAGATCTAATGGAATATAAGGTAACCACAATGGGGTTGGGGTGGGGGGTTTACTTTGGGTGTTGGGGAGGGCAATCCAAGAAGCGGGGAGGAGGCGGAAGAACACGATAGATAGGGGAACACTGAGACAGGTTTGCATGGCCTAGTGGGACAGAGTTAAATAGTGATGCATACTCAGCCTTGGAACAACAGGGCTCAGGGATATAGGGATCTAGGTATAGCTTGAAGAGGGTAAATAATACTAAAATCCTTGACTGCCTTATGAATATTAGTTTCTCTTGCCTACTGTTGTAAAATAGACAC
>NW_006408683.1:6033368-6038541 GCF_000296735.1 Chrysochloris asiatica
TTTTGATGTAACTTAGGATTTAATTTTTGGCTTATTTCCTTTTTTGTCTGCTTGTCCACAATCCCCATTCAGGACTTTTTTCTAGTTGTAAACAGTTCAGGGCTGGCTGTGGCTGTTTGGTTTTAATTGGACACTGTCTCTTTAAATTTCAAGAAGATCTGTGCACATGGTTAGTGGAACCCTCCGAGGGTGGGTCTGGGGTGCCCACTAGCTCAGGCACCCCTATAGTCACCAGAATGGAGGTGCGCAGACAGCAAGGGACCAATGAATAGATACCAAAAGAAAAGAATGTCCACACCTTTATCTCAGCAGTTCTGCCAGGTGTCTGTGGTCATTCCCATCCTTCCACCACGTGGTCTCACCCAAGATGGCGGCTCCTGGAGCAGCTGAGCGTCCCGGACTAGAAAGCAATAGATTTCTTGCTTCTAACACAAATTCCCCCCAGCTATGAGCCTTCCAACCTTCTAAATATTCCTTTATATGTGGTTCAAAGTTCTGGGACCATCCCCTGAGCCTGCTTGGTCAGGTATTCTGTGTTGTTGTTGGCGGAGCTCCTTTACTGCACTTCCACCCGATCCGCCATCTTGTTTGTTCTCCTCCTATTGGACTTGTTTTAATTTTCTTTAGCTTCATCCTGAATTTGCATATGAACAATTAATGCCCTGTTACACAGTTGGCCCCCTGTGTTGTTTTGGCTGATGATATTGCGCTTCTCCGTTTTCTCTTCCTACAGTTGTCGTCACTTTCTCAGAGATATAGTCAGTTTTCTAGAGATAGATGGATTTTCATTGATCTTGGATCATTGATAAGTATACTAAGTCTTCTTTGATTCCAGTCAGTAAGGTTGTTTAAAAAAACTGATACATCAGTTGAAGCACTCACTAGTCCATGTAAAAAAAAAAATTGGGAAGAGAGCTATCTGGCCAACTGAGTGAGAGATCTCTATTTTTGCCCATTCCAAAGAAAAGTAACACAGCAGAACATGGAAATTTTCAAACAATATCATTAATATTATATACAAGTAGAACTGCTAAAGATAATTCAAAAATGGTTACTGCAGTACATTGTCAGGGAACTGCTAGAAATTCAAACCTGCTCAGAAGAGGACCTAGAACAGGGATATCATTGCTAATGTCAGATGGATCTTGACTGAAAGCAGAGAATACCAGAAAGATGTTTACTTGTGTTTCATTGACTGAGTAAAGGTATTCAACTGTGTGGTTCATAACAAACTATGGATAACATTACAAAGCATGCATATTCCAAAACACTTAAGAGTGCTCATGAGAATCTGTACCTAGACCAAGACATAGTCATTAGAACAAAACAAGGGGATAGATAAAGGTTTAAGATCAGGAAAGGTGTATGCCAGGTTTGTATCCTTTCACCATACTTATTCAATCTGTATGCTAAGCAAATAACCAAGAAGCTAGATTATATGAAGAACATGACATTAGTATTAGAAGAGTTATGAACAATCTGTTATATGCAGATGACACAACCTTGCTTGCTGGAATTGAAGAGGACTTAAGATACTTACTGGTGAATATCAAAGATTATAGCCTTCAGTATAGGTTATACCTCAATGAAAAGAAAACAAAATCTTCACAAGTGAGCCAGTATATAATATCATGAAAAATGGAGAAAAGATTGAAGCTGTCAAAGACTTCATTTTACTTGAATCCACAATCCAACTTCATTTTGTTTTGTTTTGTTTTTTTACAAAAATCCTCACAAGTGGGCCAATAGATAATATGAAAATGGAGAAAAGATTGAAGTTGTCAAAGACTTCATTTTACTTATTTTAATGGCAAGCAGCAGTCAGGAATTCAAATAATGTATTGCACTAAGCAAATCTGCAAAAGTCCTTTCTCTTTGAAGTGTTAACAGCGAAGATGTCAGTTTGAGGAGTGAGGTGCTGATCCAAGCCATGGTTTTTTCACTTGTCTCGTATGCTTGTGAAAACTGGACAATAAATAAAGCAAGATCGTAAAGGAATTGATGCACTTGAATTATAGTGCTGGCAAAGAATAATGAAATTACCAGGAACAAACAAATCTGTCTCAGAAGAAGTACAGTCAGACGTGAGGATGGTGAGACTTCATCTGTCATTCTTCGGACATGTTGTTAGAAGGGATCAGGACAAGACAGTGTTTCATTCTGTTGCACATAGGGTTGCTATGAATTGGAATCAATTAGACAGCACCAAACAACAAATACCTGTGGGTGTGATCCTATTTGGAAATAGGGCTTCTTTATGTTAATTACATCATAATCAAGTAGGTTGGTCTCTAAATCTAATCACTTCTGTGTTATGAAAAGAGATTAGACTTAGACACAGTGATGATAAACATATAGGAATGCAGATGCCACATAAGAATCTCCAAAGAATGCCAAGGGCTACCAACAAAGAAGGAATTGACATGACTAAGACCCTAATGCCTTTTTTTTTTTTTAAAGCTAATTACTTGGTATTCCTGTTACAGCTTGGAAACTAAAACAGAACATATATTGTATGGTCATCCTGTACATCATGACACAATTTAGTGTAAATCAAATCATAAAAATATCACTGCTTATTTTTAAATATTACGTTGTGGTACATATATACATACTTAGGTATTTTAATTATTTTAATGACATTAATTACATTTACAATGTTGTGCAATCTTCACTACTATCTATTTCCAAAACTTTTCCATTGTCTCAAGTAGAAATTTTGTACACATTAAGCACTCCCACCCCCCCACCACTCGCCTTGCTCCCTATAATCTCCTGTTAGCTTTTTGTTCCAGTAAATTAGTCTATTCTTGATATTTCAAATTAGTGGAGCCATACAATATTTGCTCTTTTGAATCTAGCTTATTTCACTTAGTTTAAAGTTTTAGGATTCATCCAATTTGTATCATGTACCACAAATTCATTCCTATTTATGGCTCAATAAATTCCCATTGTATGCATACAGGCAGTCCCTGGGTCATAAATATCAGATTTACACATAGTCTACTGTAAAGCCTATTATATTAAAAATTCAAGGTTTTTACAATGATTTTTAATTAAAAAAAAACAAAAAAAAAAACAGGCACTACCTGGTAATACACATCAAAACATTATTATTCTGAGAGTGAAGTATCCAGCTGATATGAAGTGGGGGGAGATGTGTTCCACAAGAATGCCCAAACTTGCAGATAGTACCCATTTTACCTGGTTTCAATGGCTTGATGACCAGAGCTTTACTAGAGGAAGATAAAGAAATTTGATAAAGGAACCAATTGTAAAGTTCTACAATTTGATGAACTTGACCTACACTTATGGACGTAGTACTTCAAAACGCCAATTGAGAGGGAAGGAGTCTTCACATCAAGGATCAAACCTATCCCCTAAGTATATAAGGTTGATTGGGACAGGCAACATAGGCATTGGCTACCAAAAATGGGGTGAGGGGTGCTGTAAAGACACAAAGTGGCTGGCTTACAAGTTTTCAAGAGGGAATTTAGTTTCAGAGTGTATGGAGGAATGTATAATCCCCACTGAATAGTTTTCATCTTGTCTAGATGGGTCTGGTGAAAGGAGATGGGATAGGATTCTTTTGATTCAATAGTGAGTAATTGTTATTATGACTAATTGCGATCATCACTGTAAAGGTAGAAGTTTTGTAACATAAAGCTGGGAGAAGTAAATCTTACATTTCAGGAACAAAGGACCCCAGGACCATCAAGGGAGAAGAGCATGAGTGGAATTTGGGACCCTAACCAGAGAAGCGGTGACACCAGAAATGGAGGCAGAGATAATGACAAGGAAAGAGAGAGCAGCTGAGGATACTAGACTCATGGAAAAAGAAAGGCTGTGTGCTGGCAGCCAGGAGGCAAGCTTGCAGAATGTGCCCTTTGGTTGCTTAAATGATTTTATATACTCTTGAGTGGTTTTGTGTACATTAAAACACACACACACACAGAGGGAATAGATGCAAATGCTGCTGAATGATGATGCATGGAGGGATTGTAATCATTGCAATGAAAGGAAATATGATAGGATGAATGCAAAACCGATGTTCTCCCATGTAAACTATCACTCAATTCACAATAAAAAAAAAAAAGCTTTAAAAAAATGGGTGGAGATAGTAGTAAATACTGTTAACGAATGATACGTGAAGGGGACTGTAACCATTGCAAGAAAGCAAAATAGGATTTATTGAATGTAAAAATGATAATCGGCCATGTGACTTTCATTCAACTCACAATACAAAATTTAAAAACAATTATCTTTAATACTTCTGTGTGATTATGTTAATGATGTTTTAGTGTGTCTGGAAGTGTTTCTTTAATTTTTTTTTTTATGTATAAAAAAGTACAAAACAGGGGAGAACTAACAAGATGGCAGATCAGGTGGAAGTGTTGTAAAGAGCTCCACCAGCAACAACACAGAATACCCGACCAAGCAGGCTCAGGGGATGGTCCCAGAACTCTGAACCACATATAAAGGAATATTTAGAAGGTTGGAATATTTAGAAGATTGGAAGGCTTAGAACTGGGGGAATTTGTGGCAGAAGCAAGAAATCCATTGCTTTCTAGTCCGGGATGCTCAGCTACTCCAGGAGCCGCCATTTTGGGTGAGACCAAGTGGGGGAAGGATCGGAGTGGCCACAGACGCCTGGCAGAACCTCAGAGATAAAGGTGTGAACATTATTTTCTTTTGGTAGCTGGTCATTGGTCCCTTGCTATCTGTGCACCTCCTAACCCCAACCCCAGCCCCACCCTCGGAGGGTTCTACTATGCATGCGCACAGATCTCCTTGAAATTTAAAGAGACAGTTTCCAATTAAAACCAAACGGCCACAGCTGGCCCTGAACTGTTTATAACTAGAAAAAAAGACCTGAATGGGGATTGTGGAGCAGGACAAGCACACAAAAAAGGAAATAAGCTGATAATTAAATCCTAAATTACGTCAAAAAGACCAACAGTGGCATCTTGAAATTTCGCAAGAAGAAGAATGAAAAGGGAAGCCCATTTTCTGATCTCATCTTTCTGGAGGCAATCAGAGAGCATACAAAATACTAAAATACATACCCATCTAAGTATCAAGGCCATAGATAACCCCTGAAGATGCCCAAAAAACAGAAGCAGATGACCATATCTGCACATGTCCAGAACGAGATAAAGTGACTGAGGCAAAT
>NW_006408683.1:6040589-6053471 GCF_000296735.1 Chrysochloris asiatica
AGAATGTGGGACCTTATCCAGAGCAGCAGCAGTGCCAGAGATGGGGGCATGGAAAGGGGGAGTGGCTGAGGACTCTAGATTCATGGACTAAGAAGAGAAGGACTAAGAGCTTGTGGCCAGGAGTCCACTTACAGAATGTGCCCTTTGTAGATGTAAATTATTATATATGCCTAAGTGGGTTTTTTTTTGTTTGTATGTTTCTTAAAAAGCTAAAGTGGACAGAGAGAAATACTGTTAACTGATAGTTCATGGTGGGGATTATAATCAATGTAATGAAACTGATGATATGCCCTGTAAACTTTGAGGCTCTTTTGTTATATGAATGTATGTTGAATGTAAAACTGATGATATGCCCTGTAAACTTTCACTCAATCCACAGTAAAAACCTTAAATTAAAAAAAAAAAAACCATAAAAAGTCACTTAAAAAAAAAAGTACACAACATACTAAGAAAAACATTTGATTAACTCATGTCAGATAGAAACCAAGGTAATTGTTCTGATTTGTTTACAAATTCAATTTGAAGACAGATTAAAGAACAAAGCTCATTTGTAATCTGGGTACTGCCTATGTATACCATATTTCATTTATCTATTCATCTATGGACATTTAGGTTGTTCCTACCTTTTGCCTAGTATGAATTATATGAGTATCCTGTACAAGTATCTATTTGAATTCCTGCTCTGAATTCTTTTGGGCATTTGTACAGGAGTGGAATTGTTGGATCAGATGGACCTTGACTAAAAACAAAGAATATCAGAAAGATGTTTATCTGTGCTTGACTGAATATGCAAAGACTTTCAACTGTGTGGATCATGACAAGTTATGGACAAAATGTGCTCATGAGGAACCTTTATAAAACAAGAGACAGTTGTTTGAACAGAACAGGAAACACCGAATAGTTTTAAGTTTAGGGAAGGGGTGCACCAGGGTTGTATTCTTTCACCATACTTAATTGATTTGCATGCTGAGCTCATAATCTGAGAAATGGGATTGTATAAAGAAAAATGTAGCATCAGGATTGGAGGAAGAATCATTAACAACGTGTGATATGCAGATGATACAACCTTGCTTGCTGAAAGTAAAAAGGACTTAAAATACTTATTGATGAAGATCAAAGACCACAGCTGTCCATATGGGTTGCACCTCAAAGCAAAGAAAACAAAAATCCTCACCACTGGACCAATAAATAGCATTCGTATAAATGGAGAAATGATTGAAGTTGTCAAAGACTTCATTTTGCTCAGATCAACCATGCACATTCATGGAAGCAGTAGTCAAGAAATCAAACGACATGTTGTGTTAGGCAGATCTGCTGCACAAGATCTTTTTAAAGTGTTGAAGAGCAAAGATGTCAGTTTGAGGACTAAGCTATGACCCAAGCTATGGTATTTGCAATAACCTCACATGCATGTGAAAGTTGGATAATGAATAAGGAACACTGTAGAAGAATTGATGCATTTAAGTTATGATGTTGGATGAGAATATTAAAATACCTTGGACTGCCAAAAGAACAAACAAATCTGTGTTTGAAGAAGTACAGCCAGAATGTTCCTTGGAAGCCAGATGGCCAGACTTCATCTCTCATACTTTGGACATATCAGGAGAGATCAGTCCCTGGAGAAGGATATGTTTGGTTAAGTGGAGCGTTGGAGAAAAAAGGAAGACCTCCAATGAGATGGATTGGAACAGTGGCAGAAGCAATGCACTCAAACAGCAATGATTGTGAAGTTGGTGCAGGATTGGACAGTGTTCCATTCTGTTGTGCACTTGTCTTTTGTTATTTTTTAATTTCTTTTGTATTGTGGTCAGAGAACAACCTTCATATAATTTCAGTTTTTAGAAATTTATTGAAACTTGTTTTGCAGTCTAACCTAAGGTGGTTGATTATGGAGAATGATCTATATGTATCAGAAGATAATGTATTCTATAGTTTTTGAGTAGGGGTTTCTTTTTTTTAATATTTCTGCCAGAACTAATTGATTCTAGTGCTGTTCAAGTCCTCGATTTCCTTGCTGAATTTGTTTATATGTCCTATCCATTACTGAAAGTGGAATTCTGAAATCTCCCGACTATTATTGTAGAACTCTCTCTTGAATTCTGTCATTACTTTCTCCATAACTTTGAGGCTCTTTTGTTATATGCATGTATGTTTATAATGTGATTTTCTTTTGAATTATGCATCCCCCTAAACTATGCATTGTAAATCCTAACTCATATATCTGTGATTACAGTACCATTGGGAATGGGCTTTCTTGTTATGTTAATTAAGCAGGATTAATATGTATGTGTTTTAAGTCAAACTCTTGAAATGTAAAAGAGATTAAACAAGCAAGTGACCAAGCAAGAGATGGGGGAAGACAGATGCCACAACACATTAAGGTCCCCAGGAACCAAGGAATAAGGAAATTCCCTCAGAATTGACAGAGAAAAAGCCCTCCCCTTGAGCCAGCACTCTGAATTCAAACTTCTAACCTGCTGAACTATAAGAAAATAAATTTCTGTTTTTTAAAGCTACCAACTTTTGGTGTTTTTGTTATAGCAGCTGTAGACAACTAAGACAGATACTGTGCCATAACACATGATTAATTTTGCTCTAATGTTTCCCCCAAATAAACACTCAAACATAGTTTTTAAAATATTCAATACTTACAGTACTTCTGATACTAAAAATGCAGAAGTTCGGGCAGTTACTGTAATACCTGAGGAGGAAAAGACCAAATGTAAATCTAAAGCTTCTTCTTCGAATAAGAAAAATTCTACACGTGATCTGAGAATGATTAGGCTGCCAAAAGCTTCCCATTAGTGATCAATCAACTTCCTGGAAAGTGTGTTCAGAGGTAAAATAGGGAATTTCAGTGACTTCTAGCCACCACTCTACATGCATTATGATTCACATAGTATCTGAAGACTCTACAGTGAAAAACACTCTTTACAGCTCTTTGTTTTTAAGGTTGTTAGATGAAAAATGTTGAAGACTGTTGGCTGTAACTCCTTTACTTATACACCCAGCTAAAATCAATAAAGATTGAAAATTTAAACAACCATATTTCTCATTTTGAATACTGAAGTAAACACCAACTGTTTCTGTGAGTTCTTGTTCATCATCATTTCTTTGCATCATCTAGGCATCTTTACTTTCTAGCTATATGGTCTATCTAAAATAGAGCTGTTCAATAGAAATATAATGTGAGTCACCTATCTTAGCTTTTATTAAGATAAATTAATCTTGAATTTTATTTATTATTATTAATTTTCTATAGCCACATTTTTGAAAATTGAAGAAACAAGCACAATAATATTTAATATTTTATTCAACATGCAATACATGGAAACTACTTGACAGTGCTTAACACACACACACACACACACATATGTATATATATGCCATTGAATAAGTTCCAACTCACAGCGACCCTGTAAAGTGTTTCTGAGGAGCAGCTGGTAGGTTTGAACCATAGATCTTGTGGTCTGCAGTCTAGTGCTTATCCTACAGTGCCACACCAGGACTTCTACATATGTATATGGTGGTGGTGGTGGCTGTGTACCGTGAAGTCGATTCCGACTCATAGCAACCCTGTACAGGGTTTCCGATGCTGTAAATCTTTACAATAGCAGAACACCTCATCTTTCTCCCATGGAACAGCTGGTAGTCTCAAACTGCTGACTTTGTGGTTCGCAGCCCGATTTATATTATATATATGGTGGTGGTGGTTATGTTCCATGAAGTCGGTTTTGACTCATAGCCACCCCGCATAGGGTTTCTGATGCTGTAAATCTTTAGTGGAGCAGAAAGTCTCATCTTTCTTCTGTGGAATGCCTGGTAATTTCCAACTGCTGAGCTTGAGGTTAGTAGCCGATTTGTTACCATAACACTACCAGAGCTCTACACACACACACACACACACACACACACACACAGAGGAGTCCTGGTGTGACACTGCAGGATAATGCACTGGACTCCAAGGTCAGTTTGAAACTCAAGGTTGGCATTTCAAAACCACCAGCCACTCCTCAGAAACCCTATACAGGGTCTCTATGAGTTGGAACAGACTCATCGACACTTAACAACAATAACAACATATATACACACACTGGACTCCTAAGTGAAGGTCAGCATTTCAAACCTCCCTGCTGCTCCTCAGAAACCCTATAAAAGGTCTCTAGGTGTCAGAACTGACTAGACGGCACATAGCAAAAACAATACATATATATATATATATTGTTGTGTGTCGTGGAGTCAGTTTCGACAGGTAGGGAGTAAGAAAGCCTCATCTTCCCACTGAGCAACTGTGAATTGCTGAGCAGCTGTGAATGGCAGATTAAACAGCTGACCTTGTTGTTTGCAGCACAACGCATTCATAACCCACTACACTACCAGGCCTCCTTTGTTATTATTAAGTTCAGTCAGTTGGTTCCAACCCATAGCAACCCTGTGTAGGGTTTCTGAGGAGCAGCTGGTGAGCTTGAACTACTGACCTTGTGGTTCAAACTGACTTTGCAGTCCAGTGCATTAACCCACAGCACCACACATGCACACATATATGTAATTTATTAAAGGCTTTTCTCAATCAAGCATGCAGTTACTCTCTATGAACCTAATATGATGTTTCTTTCACTATATAGAGAAAAACAAACCCCAGGAGAGAGAAAATGTCAAGAGATAGATTTTATATTTTAAATTATAAAATTAAAATATGTCATTTAATTTGTGAATGAAATCTGGCAGGTAGATGATGAAATTACCTTTCCTTACAAACTGTTTTTCCTCACCTGTTCCTTCACTGGGGAAAGGTATGAAGAGAACATACTTTTATAATTAATAATAAATTAATAATTAACATAGTCCCAGGCAACTGAAATAACTTCTTCCATCCTTAGTTTCTTAATTATGTCAAGTATCTCATGCATTAATGCTGAAAATGAATCTGAGGGGCCCATGGTGTGGAATGTGCAGATGGATCAGGTGCTGGTACCATTTTTTGAAGAAAAAGCCACCCTCATCACGGCACTCTTGAACCACAATGCATCTTTCCTACTTTCTTTAGTGTATTACTATTATTCTAGTACTGCAAAGTCAAAGAAATTCTTAATGTTTACTCCTTCCTTCATCTCCCCAAACACAAGTCCCTTCCTGGTATCATTTTTTTTTTTTTTTCTCTTTCTTTCAGAGAAGCTCTGGTGGTGTCAAGTTTTAAGTATTGGGCTGCAAACTGCAAAGTTGGTGATTTAAACCCATTTGGGGAGGAAAATGTGGCAATCTGCTTCTTTACAAAGATTACGGCTTTGGAAACCTTATGAGGCAGTTCTACTCTGTCCTTACAGGATCCACATGAGTCAGAATAGACTTGATGGCACACAAACACAACAATTCTTAAATGATAAAAATATAGTTCTTTGGGTAATGATTTTCTATTGTATCCTTGACTCATCCTACTAATGCACATATCTGGCAAACCCTCAATCTAGGGAAAACTTAATCAGGCTTATTTATAGCTTATTAATGAATCTGTTCATTAATATCAGATGGCCTTGTCTTTTATTTCACAAAGAAAATAAGAATTCATCTGACTGCATTTCCTCAAGTTTTTTGTCAAATTCCATCCTGAAGTAGAATATTCTCATCATTTTCACCCATAATTATCAAACTCAGTAAAATCCCTTCAAACTCAATAAAATTTTTCCTCCTATTCAAGAATAATTCTTGTTCTGAGAGCTATTCTTTTTTCCGTATATTCAACCTCTTGTTTATTACTAGGTCTTTACTTTCTACTTATCAAATGTTTAAATCTCTGAATTCTCAAGGAGAAAAAAGAACACCTTGCCCCTTGACTTAATATGAGACTAGCAATTTCATTGTATAAGGACAGAAGGCTGGTAGCCAATGAAAGAGTCTTAAAATACACATTTCAAACTCCAACAGAATTGAAGAAAGAAATAGATAATTCTAAAATACTATTGGGAGATTTTAATAAACCACTTTCGGAAAAGGACAGAACAATCAGAAACTCAATGACAGAGAGGAATGAAACAACATATTTAATCAAGTCAACATCATACATTTGTACAAAGCATTCAACCCAACAACATCACAATACACATTCTTTTTCAGTGCATATGGAACATTCTTCAGAATAGATCATGTGTTAGACCACAAAGTAAGTAATGAAAAATTTAAGAGCACCAAAAACACTACAAATCACTTTCTTAAGTTGCAATGCTTTAAAAAAAATAGAAATCAATGATAGGAAGATCAAGGAAACAATATCAAATATGTGGAAACTGAATAACACCCTGTTTAAAAACTGCTGGGTGACAGAACATATAAAAAATGAAATAAAAAAATTTCTTGAAGCAAATGAGAACAAAATCACAATATAACAAAATCTTTGGTAAATAGCCAAAGCAGTTCTGAGGGGGCAATTTATAGCAGTAAATGCACACATGCAAAAGGAAGAAAGAGCCAAAATCAACACATTAATACAACATTTCCAACAATTCAAAAAAGACAAGCAAGGAGAAAAGAAATAATCCAACAGTCAATCTTGATAAAAACACTCAACGAAGTAGGGATTGAGGGAAATTCCACAACATAATTGAGAACATGTATACAAATCCACTAGCCAACATTATTCTTAATGGAGAGAAGCTGAAAGCATTCATTTTGCAAATAGGAACTAGACAATGATACCCTTTATCACCACTCTTAGCCAGAGCTATAAAACAAGATAGGGACATTAAAGGCATCCAAAATGGCAAAGAAAAGTACAACTCTCTCTATTTTCAGATGATAGGATCCTATGCATAGAAAATTCCAAAGACTCAGCAACAAAAACTCACTGAAAAATTCAGCAAAGTGGCAGGGTACATGATCAACATACAATAATCAGTTGGATTACTCTATACTAGACAGATCTGAAAAAGAAATCAAGAAAACAATATCATTTACAATAGCCACCCAAAAGATGGAATATTTTAGTAATAAATCTAACTAGAAAAACAAAAGACCTATACAAAGAAAACTACAAAATACTATTACAAGAAACCAAAATAGATTAATAAATGTAAGTATATACCATGTTCATGGATAGGGAGACTTAACCTGGTGAAAATGTCAATACTACCCAAAGCAATCTGTAGATATAATGCAAATCCAATCCAGATTCTAACACCATTATTTATAGAGATGAAAAAAATGATCATGAATGTTATATGGAAAGGAAAGGGATTGCAGATAAGCAAACCACTGCTTAAGAAGTAAAACAAAGTTGGAAATCTCTCACTCCCTGATCTCAAAAATTACTACATAGTCACAGGGGTCAAAAACATCCTGGTCCTGATACAATTAAAGATACATAGATCAATGGAACAGAATTGAGAAACCAGATGTAAGTCCATGCACATACAGACAGCTGATCTCTGACAAAGGGCCAAAACAACAAATGGTACTGGCAAAAATAGATATCAATTTGCAAAAGAATAAAACAAGACCTATGTTTTACACCATATAAAAAACAAGCTCAACATGGATTAAAGACCTAAATGTAAAACGTAGAACCATAAAGATCATCATGAAAAAATAGGGACAAGTTTAGGGGCTCTAATACATGGCATACATACACTATTAAACATTACAAAAATTTCAAAAGCAGAAGACAAAAATAGAAGAATGGGACCTACTAAATATAAGAAACTTATGTGAATCAAAAGATTTTGCCAAAAGAGTAAAAAGGGAGCCCATAAACTGAGAAAAAAAGGTTTTGTAACAACATATCAGAGAAAGGACTAATATCTAAAATTTATAGATAACTACAACATCTCTATAAGAATATGACAAATATCCCAATTAAAAAATGGGCACAGGACATGAAAGACACTTCACCAATGGAGACATCCAGGAAGCTAACAAATTTATGAAGAAATATTCATGATCATAAGCCATTGTTATTGTTGTTGTTAAGTGCCACTGAGTCAGTTCTGACCCAAAGCAACCCTGTATAGGGTTTCTGAGGAGCAGATTGTGGTTCAAATAGACCTTGCAGTCAAGCACTTATCCTATGGTACCACACCGGACTTTCCAAGCCATTAGAGAGATGAAAATCAAAACATTAACAAAGCAAAGTTCAAAAAAACAAAAATGATGGTGAGGGTGTGGAGAGACTGGGACCTTCTTACACTACTGGTGGGACAATGGTTCAATCACTACATAAGTTAGAATAGAAAATAGAAAAAAATTATGACCCAGCAATCCCCCTACTTGAAATCTCTTTGTAAGAAATATGAGCTAGAACTTGAGTAGATACGTATACTGATATTCATCACAGCACTATTCACAGTAACAAAGAGAGGGAGACAGCTTAAGTACCCAACAATGGAAGAATGGATAAACACATTTTGGTACATAATCATAGTGGAATACTTGGCAATGTTGAAGAATAACGATTAATTTGCAAAAATTTAACTTGGATGAATCTGGAGAACATTATGATGAATGAAATTAGTTCATCACAAAAGGGCAAATGTTACGTGAAACCATTATTTTAAAAGCTTAAGAAAATTTCCAGACTAAAAGAAATATTCTTGGATGGTTACCAGGGGTGGGAGGGGGAGGGAAGTAATTCACTGGAGAGAGGGTAGACACATGTTAGCTCAGGTGATGGGGAGGGCAATACAAGGAAGGAGTGGACAGTGTACAAGAAGAAGAAGCATGGCAGAAAAATAATGAAGATAAGTGAAGACACAGGGAGGTAGGCATGGGCTAGAGGGATAGATGTAAATAGTGATATATACACCCATTGAACAAGTATTCTGTGCGTAGATACAAGGATTGTAATATGGGCTGAATGGGTAAGGACAGAAGAGTGTACATTTATACATGCTACAAATATATGTGTTTGAAAGACAAAGAAGTAACATTCTTTGATGGTTGTCAGGGGTGGGAGGGAAGGGAGAGTAGTTCACTGGCTAGTAGATACATGGTAAATATGATAACTCAGGTGATCTGAGAGCAATATACAAGAAGGAGGAGGTTGACAGAAGAATGATGAAGATAGGTGAAGACACAGAGAGGTATTTAAGGGATAAAGGGAATAGAGGTAAATAGTGATATATATACAACCTTGGAAAACACAATGTTCCACTGGAAGATACATGGATAGCGACATACATGGATTAGACACATTCTGAATGGGTATGGGAGGAAGACTGGAATATATATGTGTGTGTGTGTGTTATTGCTACATGCCATCAAGTCAGTTCTAATTGATAGTGGCCTGTATAAGGTTTCTGAGTAGCGACTGGTGAGTTTGAACCGCCAACCTTGTCATTCAAACTGACCTTGCGGTCCAGGGATTATCCTATAGCGCCATACCAGGTTTCTCTCTCTCTTGGCTGGTGAACTTGAATTGCAAATCTTGCAATTCAAATTGATGCTGTAGTCCAGGACTCCATATATATGTATGTTGTTGTTGTTATTAAGTGCCGTTGAGTCAATTCCTACCCATAGTGACCCTGTATAGGGTTTCCAAGGAGTAGCTGGTGAGCTTGAACCACTGATCTTGCAGTTCAAAAAACTTTGCAGTGGCTGACGCATTAGTCCACAGCACCACACCAGGACTCCATATGTAACTCTTATATATCTGTGGGTATATATATATATGTGTGTGTATGTATGTACAGGTTCCTCATGAGCACAACTAAGTGTTCCAGAATACTCATGCTCCGCAATGTTGTCCATAGTTTGTCAGGATCCACACAATCAAAAGCTTTTGCATAGTCAGTAAAGAACAAATAAACATCTTTCTGGTAGTTGTTCATGAAGGCAATTATTCACACATTTCATATACTGCTCCTGTTTCTGACTACCCTGCCTCTGTTGCTCCAGGTGAACAGAGACCTTGGATGACTTGTGCCTTGGATGACTGCTTGCTAGCCTTTAGGATTCCAGGCACCACACATTGAACTAGAATAGAGGCACTAAACATATTATCAATCCAATGAACTGGGATGTCCCATGAAACCATGACCCTAAACCTCCAAACCAAGAACTCAAATCACATGAGGTTTTTGGTGTACATAATCAGCCTCAACAGCTACTCTTCTTTTTATTTTGGCTATTGTAAATACAAGGGTTAGTTAAAAAAAAAAAAAAAAAAAAAAGTATTGTGACAAATCATCTGACAATGTTCTGCAGCTATTCATAAGGTTTTCAGTGACAAAACATTCAGAAGCAGTTTACCTTGCATTCTTGTTAGTCTTTGTCTAGAAGTTCTGCTAAAACCTGTCCACCTTGGGTGACCCTACTGATATTTAAAATACCGGTGGCATAGCTCCCAGTATCATAGCAACATGCAAGCCAATAATGTTTGACAAACATTATCAGATACAGTGCAGGAAGATGAAAACATTTTAAATAGCAGCAGAACATTATTAGATATAGTGCCGGAAGATGAATTCCTCAGGTTGGAAGGCACTGAAAATATGACTGGGGAAGAATTGGTTCCTCAAATAGAATTGACCATGATGACTCAAATGGAATAAAGCTTTCAGGCCCTTCATTTGCTGAAGGGGTACAACTCAGAATGAGGAGAAACAGCTGCAAATCCATTAATAATTGAAACATGAAATGTACAAAGTACAGGAAGAGAATGCTTGTTGTGAAGCTATAGAAATGAAGCCACTGTGGTACTGGTGCAAATTGACCGATGGAATAAAACAGAATAGTAAACCCAGAAGTAGGCATATACCCATGTGGAATTTCTTAAAGCACAGAGTGATATGTCAAATAAAGGAAAGAGGGACTACTAAATACAGAGAAAATCGATGTGGATTCATAGGGAAAAAGAAATTGCATGCCTACCTTAGATCATTTACAAAAACAACTCTTTGGGGATTAATAATTTAAATGGCAAAAACAAAATGTTAATACAGGCAAATAAAATCTCCCTACAGTGTTTTGGTCTGCTGTGCATAGGGCTGCTATGAGTCGGTGCCGACTCGATGGCACCTAACAACAACAACTCTCCTTAGCAAAAAATGTAAGAATAATGAAACATTTAAAAATCTCCTTGTTATTTTTTAAAACTGTTTTTTAAAAGAACATCTTAAGAAATAAAATGTTGCACTGTGGGTTAATGTGCTGGACTGCAAAGTTGTTTGAATCTCAAGGTCAGCGGTTCAAGCTTACCAGTCACCCCTTGGAAACCCTATATAGGGTCGCTATGGGTCGAAATCAACTTGACGGCACTTAAAAACAACAACAAATGTGTATAGATAGGTGACCCACTGGTTAAGTTCTAATCAAAAGACGGGCAGTTCAAACAGATCAGCAGTTTTGTAAGAGAAAAGACCTGGAGAGGGAAAACAAGATGGTGGAACGTGTGGAAGTGCAGTGACGAGCTCCGCCAGCAACAACACAGAATATAGGACCAAGCAGGGTCAGAGGATAGTCCCAGAACTCTGAACCACATATAAAGGCATATTTAGAAGGTTGGAAGGCTTACAGCTGGGGGAGTTTGTGGCAGAAGCAAGAAATCCATTGCTTTCTCGTTCGGGATGCTCAGCTGCTCCAGGAGCCGCCATCTTGTGTAGGGCCAAGCAGAGGGAAGGTTCAGAGTGGCCACGGATGCCTGACAAAGCCACGGAGATAAAGGTGTGGACCTTTTTTTCTTTTGGTATCTGTTCATTGGTTCCTTGCTGTCTGTGTACCTCCATTCTGGTGACTATAGGGATGCCTGAGCTAGTGAACACCCCAGCCCCACCCTCGGAGGGTTCTACTACGCATGTGCACAGATCTCCTTGAAATTTAAAGAAACAGTTTCCACTTAAAACCAAACGGGAGTTCATGCTGTGGTCCCCGGGATCTGTGTCTTGTTTCAACAGTGTTTGGACGGAACAGATCCGGGGACTCCCCGACCTCCTGCCTTGGACCACCTCTAACAACTTCTTTGGGCAGAATCTCATCTCCAGGACCATTTTCTTGAGCATTCCCAGGACCAGCTAAACACCGTTTTTGTGTGTGTGTGGTTAGCTCCAAATCTTCAACCAACCATGAGCTCTAAATCCATCAGAATTATTCTGCTGAAGCGGAGGCCAGTGCAATGGTCTGGTTAATCTGCATCTGCGGGCCTCTTACACTTACCTCTTTTTGGGCTTCTATTTCGATCTCGATCATGTGGTTTTGGAAGGTGTGGGACACTTCTTCCGTGAGTTGGTGAAGGAGAAGCATGAGGGTACTGAGCATCTCTTGAAACTGTTAAACCAGTGCGGTGGTCGCGCACTCTTCCAGGACGTGCAGAAGCCCTCCCAAGATGAGTGGGAAAGAACCCTGGATGCCATGGAAGCCGCCCTGGCTGTGGAGAAGAACCTGAACCAGTCTCTTCTGGATCTGCATGCTGTGGGTACTACCCATAGAGACCCCCACCTCTGTGACTTTCTGGAGACTCATTTCCTCGACAAGGAGGTGAAAATTATCAAGAAGATGAGTGACCACTTGACCAACCTCCATTGGATGGCTGGTCCCCAGGCAGGACTGGGCGAATACCTCTTTGAGAGGCTCACTCTCAAGCACGACTAAGAAGAGCCTATGGAGCCCCACAACTTGTGAAGGGCCTTCAGCGTTCCCCTGCTTTCCCATATACTGTCTGCCTGAACCTTGCTATCCAGACAGAGGCAGCATAGTCAACGCCCTGGAGCCCCTCATCGCCCAAGTGGTGGACCAAATGAAAACAATAAGCTTCCTTTTACAGCAAAAACAAAAACAAAAAACCAAATGGCCACAGCCATCCCTGAACTGTTTATAACTAGAAAAAAGGCCTGAATGGGGGCTGTGGAGCAAGACAAGCAGACAGAAAAGGAAATAGGCTAAAAATTAAATCCTAAGTTA
>NW_006408683.1:6056422-6057687 GCF_000296735.1 Chrysochloris asiatica
GTTTGAGACTATCCATCTTTTTGGATGAGACAGTCTCATCTTTCTACAGTGGCACGACTAGAGGATTTGAAATGCTGACCTTGTGGTTACCAGTCCAGTGCTTATACAGTGCCACCAGGGTTTCTTCCCATAAAGACTGTTATTGTTAATTCCCTTCGAGTTGGTTACTACTCATGGAGTCCAATAATGCGTTTCTGAGGAGCAGCTTGTAAATTTGAACAGCCAACCTTGCAGTCCATAGTCTAGAAAACCCTGTGTAGTTTTACTCTGTCATATAAGGTTGCTATGAGTCAGAATTTACTGCACAGTACACAACAACAACATGAATACAATGAGAAAAAAATAACATTTCCACCAACCTCTAATTAAATTTTTGGAGTGGTGCTGTAGATAAACCCTGGACTACTAATCAAAAGGCCAGCAGTTCAAATCCACCAGCCACTCTTTGGTAACACTATACAGGGTCACAAAGAGTAGGAAGCTACTCTATTGTACCTAACAACAATCAAAATTTAGAATTTCCTTCAGTTATGAATGTAGATCAGAGTTTGGCAAACTATGTCCTTTGGACCAAATCCACTTGATTTTTCAAATACATTTTTATTGACACAGCTACGCCCATTTGTTTACTATTATCTGTGATTGCTTTCCTCTGGCAAAGTTGAATAATTACTACAGATTGTATAGCCTGAAAAGCCTAAAACAGTTACTGCCTCCTTACAGAAAAACTTGCTGACCTCAGGTGTAGGAAATTAAGTTTGTAAATTTCCCGAGTCTACTGGCCATACTAAGTATTATCACTTACAATTATTTATTGACCCATTGTTTACCAGGAACGAGCTGAGAGCACTAAATATTTCATTGAGTCCAGTCCTCACATCAGCACTATGAGATAGATTTTATCTTAATTTTATAGGTAAGAAAAAAGAGGCTTTTTCTTAAAAAAAAAAAAAAAAGAAAAAGCTCTGTCAGAATCTAGTCTTTGATCTTTCTCACTACCATAAAGTCTCTCTTTCACTTACTTGACCCCTCCATCTGAGGTGCTTGGATTCCTGGTGTGGCACCGTAGGATCAGCACTAGACTGTGAACCACAAAATCAGCCACAAAGTCGGCAGTTCAAACCCACCAGCTGCTCCTCAGAAACCCCACACAGGGTCGCTGTGAGTTGGAACTTACATTTGTACACTGATTGACATTTTTAAAAACACTTTTTCATAAGTGTTTGTACACAAACTTACATTTGTACACTGATTGACATTTTTAA
>NW_006408683.1:6058977-6111120 GCF_000296735.1 Chrysochloris asiatica
GGGTTACAACAATAGAGACTTAACTAAGAGTCCTGGTGTGGCGCTGTAGGGATAATACACTGGGCCACAAGGTCGCTTTGAACCCCAAGGTCGGTGGCCAAATCCACTACCTGCTCTTTGGAAACTCATACAGGGTCCCTCTAAGTAGGAACAACAGGGATTTAACTGGAGACCTGGTGTGACGCTGTAGACTAAGCACTGGACTGCTAAATGCAAAGTCGGTAGTTCAAACCCACGAGTTACTCCTCGGAAAACTTATTCAGGGTCACGATGAGTCCAAACTGACTTGACAGCACTTAACAACAGAGGCGAGGTGAGTATGCTAAAACCTGTATGCGGGAACTTTGTTGTTAAGTGCCATTGAGTCAGTTCCCACTCACAGCGACTTAGGGTTTCCCAGGAGCGGCTGGTGTGTTTAAACCGTCAATCTGGTGGCAAGCGGTCCAGTGCTAAACCTACAGCTCCACGCCAGGACTCCTAACCAACACCCCCACTCTTGGCCCTCATCCATCGAAATCTCTGGAAAGGTGAGCGATCCGACTGGGGTATGCTACGGTGGTCTGCTGGGGCGGGTGCTCCCGGCAGCCTGTGAGACGTCTCCACTGATATTTGCCACTCTGACCCTCCCCAAGGTCGAACCCGGCCGTTCGCTCGCAGCGTCAGGCGCCTCTCTACCTCCAGAGTGCGGAGCCGCAGCAGCTCAGCCACCAAAGCAGCAGCGCCATGCCCCAGGCCGACATGGCGCCGGGTCAGCCTCCCTCAACTGCCTGGACCGCACCCTAGCCCGGTCTCGCGCGCCCAGAGCGGCGCTGCGGGGCGGGAAGTGCTGGCGCTTTGCTGCCAAACTCCCGGGAAGCGCCTGCGCTGGTTCTCCAGCAAAAGAAAGTGTGTGCGCGCGTGCAAGCTCGTGCCGCTCCCTAACCGGAGAGTTATTGGAATTCGAGGGTGTAAACTAGCTTTGCTGCTGTTGTTGAGTGCGGTGGAGTTGGTTCCTTCTCACAGTGATCCGATGTACATTATGAAACACCGCCCAGTTCTACACCATCCTCAACAATTGCTACGTTTGAGCCCATTATTGCAGCCACTATCTATCTTTGAGGGTCATGCTCTTTTTTGTTGACCCTGGAGTTCTGTTGTGGCGCTGTAGGATAAGCACTGGACTGTTAACCAAAAGGTCGGATGTTCAAATCTACCAGCTCCTCCCCAGAAAACCTATACAGGGTTGCTATGAGTTGGAACCACAGCACTTAGTAACAACTAGTACTTTACCAGGATCCTGGGTGTGGCGGCCAGTGGACTGCAAAGTTGGTTTGAACCGCAAGGTCGGCGGTTCAAGCTCATCAGCCGCTCCTTGGAAACCCTACACAGGGTCACTATGGCACTTAACAACAACAACTTCTTTACCAAGCATGATGTCCTTCTCCAGCGACTACTCCCTTCTGATTCCATGTCCAAAGTATGCAATGAAGTCTCACCATTCTTGCTTCTAAGAATCCAACCTTACTTCTTTTTAAACAGATTTGTTTGTTCTTCTGGCAGTTTATGGAACTTTCAATATTCTTCACCAACACCATAATTCAGATGCATCCATTCTCTCTGGTCTTCCTTATTCATTGTTCAGCTTTTGCCTGCAGCTGAGGTGACAAAAAATACCATGACTCAGGACAGGTGTACCTTAGTCCTCAAAGTGCCGTCTTTGCTCTTTAACACTTTGAAGAGGTATTTTACAGCTGCTTCCATGAGTGTTGATTGTGGATCCAAGTAAAATGAAATCCTTGACAACTTCAATCTTTTCTCCATTATCGTGATGCTATTTATTGGTCGAGTTGTGTTGATTTTTTTCCTTTACATTAAGTTATAATCCATGCTGAAGGCTATATTCTTTGTCATCAGTAAATGCTTCAAGTCCTCTTTGCTTCCAGCAAATAAAGTTGTGTCCATCTTCAAATCCCAAGTTGTTAGTGAGTCTTCCTCCAATCCTGATGCCATGTTCTTCATATGTTGTTGTTGTTAAGTGCCATTGAGTCAGTTCCGACCCATAGCGACCCTGTACAGGGTTTCCGAGGCTATAAATCTTTACGGGAGCAGAAAACCTTATCTTTCTCCTGCGGAGCGGCTGGTAGTTTCGAACTGCTGACCTTAAGGTTTGTAGCCTGTTTCATAACCATTATGCTACCAGAGCTCCTTATAGTTCAGATTATTTGAATGGTTTAAAATCAGGAAAGGTGTATGTCAAGGTTATATCTTTTCACCATACTTAATCTATATGCTGAGCAAATAATCTGAGAAGCTACACTATATGAAGAACATGCCATCAAGTCAATTCCGACTCATAGTGAAATCCTACAGGACAGAGTAGAACTGTCCCATAGGGTTTCCAAGTCTGTAAATCTTTACAGAAGCTGACTGTTACATCTATCTCCTGTTGAGCAGCTGGTAGGTTTAAACCACCAGCCTTTTGGTTACTAGCCCACTACAGTACCAGGAATCCTTTAAAATGTAGTGTAAAAAACAACACATTGTCACTAAATTGATTCTGACTCATAGGAACCATATATAGGATTTCCAAGACGGCAAATGTTTATGAGAGCAGGCAGCTTCATCTTTCTCCTGAGCAGTGACTGGTGAGATTGAACCACCAATTTTTCTGCTAGTGGCCCAATGCTTAATTGTATTATTAAAGAACAAATGTGACAGTGTATACAAGATTCTATTCCTATTTGTTTTCCTTAAGCAACTTTTATCAGAATTAGATGTCATAGTTAATTTGAATCGTAGTTGAAAAAGCATTTGATCAAAGTAAGTATACTATAGAACCTAACTGCAACAAAACACTAAGAGGATATATACAGGAAGGACATGGGCTTTTGGACTGCCCGTCTAGGTACCAATTGTGGCCTCACTAGAGCAAGTTATCTTACCCTTTAAACCCCCAGAATCCTGTAAAGTAAGGAAATATTGAACCACCTAATACATTTGGTTGTGAGGATTAAAAGAGATAAATGCTTTACAGTATCTAACATATGTTATTGTTGTTGTTGTCAAGTCCCGTCGAGTCGGTTCTGACTCGTAGCGACCCTGTATAGCGTTTCCAAGGTGCAGCTAGTGATTTTGAACCTCCGACTTTGTGGTCCATACCGACTTTGAGGTCCAGTACTTTATCTCATAGTACCACATCAGTAATTCACCTCTCCGTAGTTTCTGTTAATGTGTAAAATGAGAAGGGTTAGAACTCCAGCTGATCTCTATATTTTCCTTTACCTTATTTCCCTACTCAAGTTTATTCTTTTGATCCCTGTCTCCATCTCTGCTCTCACTTCCACTTCTAAATTTATACTTTTCAATTCCATCTTATTTGCATTTTTAAGTTAACCCTTTGTGTTTTGTAAACGCCATCTCATTCTTTAATAAAAATAATTTTCTAAAAAATTTAAAATAAACGCTATCAGAGATGGAAGCCTTAGTGCCGCAAACACCATTGATACCAGAATACTTCCTTCAGCCCAAAACGTTGCATGCCGGGAGTAGTAGTCCGATACTCCAGCACGCACCCACGCCTCCATAGAAAGACGGAAGAGTCGGTGGGCGGGGCGTTAGGGAGGGTAAAAGGAGCGCTCGAAGCCCCGCCCCTGATCTCTTCCGCTCACTCGGTTCTCACTAGAGTGGCGCGACAGACCGCGGAAGGGGCGTGGCCTCGGGTCCCGGGTGGCGGCAGTTGCCGCCACCAGGGCCTCTTTCTCCGGGAGGTGCTGCTGAGGCTGGCTTGCGCGGGGCAGCCATGGCCCCCTATTAAATCCACTGGGTTGGAAAGCGGGGCGGGGCTTGGCTGGCGGGTGGCAGCCCGAGAGGAGGCGGGGGCGGGGACGGGGCCGGCCTCTAGATCCTTCTTCCTCCGCATGTGGCTTGCGGCCGCAGAGCAGTTCAATTTGCTCTCTCTTTGCGGTTTCCTTCGTTCCCTCCTCGCGTCGCTGGAGCCATGGCGTTCTCCGAGACCAACACGGCGGCATCTTCCATGCCCAACGGCGATTGTGGTCGCCACAGAGCGCGGCCGGGAGGGAACCGGGTGACGGTGGTGCTTGGCGCGCAGTGGGGCGACGAAGGCAAAGGGAAGGTGGTGGATCTGCTGTCGCAGGACGCCGACATCGTTTGCCGCTGCCAGGTGAGGCACCGGGGCTGTGACGGAAAGCAGGGCCCAGGAACTCGGGCTGCCTGACTTCCAGTGCTCAGAACCCGAATCTACTGGCCAAAGTAAGGTGTCACCTTGAGGTTGTCTTCTCGATGCTAGCGGCGGCGACATGAAGACATGGCGGGAGGTCAGGGACCCCCGACCTAGGGTCTTGGGCTGATGGGATGAGGTGACTGGAAAAAAATGGGGTCCCATGGAGAGGCTTAGATGCCTTGGATGCGCGATGCCTGGGGAGTTGCAGTGTTTAGTTTGGGGACCGGCGTTCCGCCCCAGGAACGGTGACGGCATGGGAGTGGTATCTAGTCCGAGTTTGAGGCGCTACCGCCCGAGGCCTTCGATTCTAGGTGTTGACGCGGGCGCGGAGTCCACCTATCTCCCATCCATCCAACCTGGACGACCAAGCGGGATTGGATTGTTCCCATAAACGGAAATCCAGATTCACTATTCCCTCACCTGCAGGCCCGGGGCACGCAGAAATCTTCTCCAGTCCAGAACCCACCTCTGACTCTGGCTTTGGACTGTTTAAGGGCCTCGGTTTTGATTGTTTTTCACTGGTTACCTCCCTAAATTAATATTAAGGAGAGATATTTCTTTGTTGACCACAGAGGAAGAAAGCGTTACCCTGAGGCCAGTAAATACATGGATATAAGATTTGATATTTAGAAATAACACATTATTAAGGTAATCATGGAAAGTGAACTTTCGGGAAGTGGGGAATGTACTTCCTACTGGTAGACACGTGGTTTTCTGTGTACGCTTTCTTCCTTAGTATCCTTTCCTTTGAAAGCAGCATAGAGGATGTTGTTGTTAAGTGCTGTCCAGTCGGTTCCCAACAATAGCGACCCTGCATAGGGTTTCCAAGTAGTGACTGGTGAGCTTGAACCACCGACCTGACCTTGCAGTTTAGGTCTTTGTAAAAGTTCTAAGAGCCCGTTACCAAAAAGTTGGTGGTACAAACTCACCAGCTTCAAGGGAGAATGATGAGCAGCTCTACTGTGATCTAGAAGGTCACTGTCACAAGTGACTCTATGGCAGCGCAATTTTATTGACTTAAAAATTGCTTACACAGCAGGTTAAGGTCACTGAAATGAATTTGTTTGAGTAGGGGTTGATTCAGTTGTTTCAAAGTGAGGGTAAATTTATATAACATTAAAGTGCAAGTAATAAAATGTTTGAAACCAGAGGGAATTACTGTGTGTGTGTGTGTGTGTGCCTTCCTTTTCATACATGCTTGGGAAGGGGAGAGAAAGACATGAGCAATTAATTCTCCCTGAGATATCGGAGGAGGATTCTTGTTAGCTCTGTGGTAGCTGTTAGCCTCAAACTCATGGTGACCCTACGTACAATGGCATCAGACCCTTGCGAACCGTAGGGTTTTTATTGATTGCTTTTCTAGCAGTAGATCCTCAGACTTCCTAGTCCGAAAGTGGCACAGAAACCTGCTTGGCATCACAGCAACATGCACTGCCAGATGGGTGGTGGAAGTATTTTGTTTCTTTTTATTATGTTGAGACAAAAGAAGAAGATGGTGTTTAACAACAGTGGAACATGTATATATAGGGGCAAACTTGTAAAAACTTTGACATTACCAAATACTTTGAAGTTGCTTGGCCTGGAGGCTCAGGACCGTAGTCTCTGGGAATAGCTTGGTCAGTTTGCTTAAACATAGCACACAAAGCTAACCATTGTTGTTGTGTGTCGCCAACACAACATAACCCTGTAGAGGGTTTCCAAGGAGCGGCTGTGAGTTACCTGGCAGGCCACAAGCCTTGTTCCCACACACACCCCGTCCAGGTCAGGTAATGAAGGAGGACACTCGAACAGGTGATGGGGACCTACATCTGCTTACAGAGGATCTGGCTGGTTGGCTGTGTGTGGTGGAGTCGGTTCCGACCCACAGCGACCCTGTACAGGGTTTCTGAGGCTGTAAATCTTTATGGGAGCAGAAAGCCTCCTCTTTCTCCTGCGGAATAGATGGTAGTTTCGAACTGCTGACCTTGCAATTCGCAGCCTGATTGGTAGCCACTACACCACCAGAGCTCCAGTGGCCTAGAACTGGAAGATGTCAGGAGGGTACTCCGGGCTTTCAGACTAGACACACCCACACCTTCAGGATTCTGAGCCAGAGGATTTGGTTTCCTTGAGGTTCAGTGCTTAATCCTACTCACCACACCAGGACTTTATGGTTAAAGTTAACCATAAAGACTTAAGAATATCCACTTTACCTTATAAGATAACTAAGCAGGGCACTTGGATGTCTTTACTGAAAAGAAATTCTGATGCCCTGTATATGTTTTCTGTTCTTCTATTGTGTATCTGGTTACTGCTGCATACAATTTGATCAATTTACGGGCAGTAATTTAACCTGCTCTACTTTGGAATCATGCTAATTGCAATTACATGAAGGTTTTTTATAAAAGAACAGCCCTCCTTGTTTATGAATTCATTATTGCTGTGAATTGACAGGTGTTTCAGTTTGGGTTAATAGTGGAATATTTCATCTAGAAAGGGAGATTCAGGAAACTTGAAGACTCTGAGACAAGAAAATACTAGCTTTTGGTTGCTGGTGTAGTTCAGGGGCCTGGGTCTGAAGTATTGCTACTCTGCTGTAATCCATAGTCATGGTTCTGACTTCTTGATTTGATATTCATTTTGAACTCTATAATCAAGTCTTCAGAGCAGAAAGGGCAGAGGGAAGTCCCACAGACTTTTACTGAGGTGTTGGTTGTGTGCTATTGAGTTGCTATAAGTTTTTTTGTGAGCAGAAAGTTTCATTCTTCTCCTGTAGAGTGCCTGGGTGGACTCCAACTACTGATCTTGCTGTTCACAGCACAACTTGGAATCCACTCCACCACCAAGGCTCTTTATTACTGAGGAGACCTAACTAAGTGGCCTGAAAACTACCTCTGGAGCATGAGTATAGAACATTGGTAACTCTGGACACTTGGATCTTTGTGCCTGCCAGAAAAGACATGCCACTGTTTTCAGTTTGTCACAGTGGCAAGGTACCTTTTAATACTGCCTTCCTCTGATCCCAGCAAGAGCACGTTGAGTTAAGCATCGGAATCATTACAGACTAATGAATGCCGTTTCTTCCCTTCCAAATTAGTTGTGAATTGACAGATGCTTCAGTTTGGGTTAATAGTGGAATTATGAATGTTTGTTGTGGGGGGGGATTTTTTTTTGTTGTTGGTTTTTTTTGTTGCTGTTGTACTGATTTGTTTTTTCCTCACCTGGACCATTGGCGCTTCTTAATCAGAAACACATGTCAAAATTTCTTCTAGATTTGAACTTGACAGACTGCTTCTGAGGAGCCATGGAAGGAAAACTCAAAACACTTGTCTTCCTAACTCCTTAATATTAAAATCAAATTAGGAAGAAATAAGTATATATGAAACAACTGAGAACAATAGAAAACTAACAAAATACTATGATAGCCTTGTGTCCTGTGGCACCATGTTTTAGAGTATTGTCCTTCACAATATAACTGATAGTAAAATTTAGCAGTTGATTGTTTTTATGCTCATAAAACTCAAAGAGCAAGATGTATCCATGCTATGTGCAATGAGTTTGTTTTATGAATCATTTGCATTCCTTCCAAGCAATAGAAAAAGCAAAGTGGGAGTATGTTTGAAAGAAGACTGGGACTGCCAAACCTCAGGGTAGCCTGAAATCCAGGCCACTCCCAGGAGCTCAGCAGCCTTTCTCTTTAGGATTCACCATAAGATAACAGCATCTCACTCCTGCTGCCTTTTCTGTTCAAAAGCCAATTCCTAAAGGAGTATCTGATTGGCTCAAATGGATTAAGTTTCCTTCTCTGCATCAATCACAATTGCCAGATGAATGATTACTATGATTTGTAAAGTAAGAGAGAAGAGCTGAACATACAGAAGTTGACTTGACCTGGGTTTCGTTTCATAGGGAAAAATAAGTCATGAAGAATTGTTTGTTATGAGTTGTGCTTGTTTAGAAATTGCTTTCAAGATGTTTAATACACTGTTCAAAACCACCAGCCACTTCTTGGAAACCCTGTACAAGGTTACTGTGAGTCAGAACCGACTTAATGACACTTAAAAACAATACACTGTAAACCTCTACAACTTCCCTGCAAGGGGATGGGGGAGGGGAGCAGGGGAGATTAGGACTTAAGTAGGATTTTTTTTTTTTTTAGTATATTTCAAAATTAAAAATGGTTAAATAACACTGAATTATAAGATACCTGAGAATAATTAAAGAATATTTTCCATATTGGCATAATTGATATAAAAACATTTATTGTTATTCCATAACTGTTTCATTCAATAGCTCACCAACTGCTCCTAGGAAACCCTATACAAGGTCACTATGCGTCGGAATCGACTTGACAGCACTTAATAACAACATTTATATAGAACATGTGAAGAGATTTGATGGTCCAATAGTTAAAGTGGTTGTTAATTAAATAGTAGGAGGTTTGAACCCACCAGGTTTTTTTCACAGGAAAAATGTGACATTCTGCTTCTGTAAAGATTTACAGCCTTTGTAACATCTGGGACAGTTCTGTCCTGCTCTTTTAGGTCACTATGAGGCAGAATCTATGCTACAGCATTGGGTTTTATCTAGAACATACAATAAGAGATGCAGAAAGCATCAAAAGACAATGGAAAAAATACACAGTTACTGTACCAAAAAGAAATGGTTGATGATGCTCAACCACTTTTAAGAGGTAGCATATGATCAAGAGTCAATGATGTTGAAGAAAGAAGTACGAGGTGCATTGAAGGCATTGGCAAAGAACAAGGCAATAGGAATTAATGGGATACAAATTGAAATCTTTCAACAAACTGATGCGGCACTGGAGGCACTCACTCATGTATGTCAAAGACAATTGGAAGACAGCTATCTGGCCAACTGACTAGAAGACATCCATATTTGCACCCATTCCAAAGAGAGGTGATCCAATGGAATGTGGACATCATCAGACAATATTACTGGTATTGCATGCAAGTAAAATTTTGCTAAAGATAATTCAAAAATGGCTGCAACCACAGAATTTCCAGAGGTCCAAGCTAGATTCAAGAGGACATGGAATGACGGATATCATTGCTAATGTCAAATGGATCTTGGCTGAAAGAGAATACCAGAACGATGGTTACCTGTACTTTTTTTGACCCTGCAAAGGCTTTCAATTGTGTGGATCATGACAAGTTATGTACAACATTGCAGAGAATGAGTATTCCAGAACACTTAATTGTGCTTCTGAGGAACCTGTACACATAGAACAACAGGTGGTTGTGTGAACAGAACAGGGGAACACCAAGTAGTTTAAAATTAGAAACGCCAGAGTTGTATTCTTTCACCATATTTATTCAATCTTTATGCTGAGCACATAATACGGGAAGCAGGATTATATGAAGAAAAAAAAATGTGGCATCAGAATTGGAAGAAGACTCATTAACAACCTGCGATATGCAGATGGTACAAACTTGCTTGCTGAAAGTCAAAAGGACTTAAAATACTTCTGTATGGGTTGCACCTCAATATAAAGAAAACGGAACTCCTCACCACTGAACTAATAAATGACATCCATATAAATGGAGAGAAGATTGACGTTGTCAAAGACTTCATTTTGCTCAGATCAACCATCAAACACTCATGGAAGCAGCAGTCAAGAAGTCAAATGATGCATTGCATTAGGGAAAATCTGCATTAGACCTCTTTAACATGTTGAAAAGAAAAGATGTCAGCTTGAGGACTAAGGTGCGTCTGACTCAAGCCATGGTATTTTTAATAACCCCCTCTGCATGTGAAAGTTAGATAATGAATAAGGAAGACCATAGAACAAATTGATGCATTTGAGTTATGGTGTTGGAGGAGAATATTAAAAGTAGCATGGCCTGCCAAAAGAACAAACAAATCTGTGTTGGAAGAAGTACAGCCAGAATGCTCCTTGGAAGCCAGGATGGCCAGACTTCTCTCATACTTTGGACATATTATCAAAAGGGATCAGTAACTGGAGAAGGATATCATGTTGGGTAAAGTGTTAAAAGTAGAATCCTAGTATGGTGATGTAATCTGTGGACTGTTAACTGCAAGGTTGGTGGTTCAAACTCACCAGCTGCTCCTGGAAAACTCTGTTACTATGAGTTGGAACCAAATGTTCCTCAGAAACCCTATACAGGGTTGCTGTGAGTCAGAATTGACTCGATGGCACCTAACCACAACAATATGTATATAGAGAGCCCTGGTGTGGTGCTGCAGGTTAATGTGTTGGACTGCAAGATTGGTTTGAACTGCAATGTCAGTGGTTCAAGCTTACCAGCCACTCCTCAGAAACCCTATACAGAGTCGTTATGAGTCAGAAGGTACTGGACAACACTTAAAAACAACAATGTGTATATATATATGTATTTGTCATTAGATGCCCTTGACTTGGTACCCATTCATAGCAACCCTATGCACAACAGAACGAAACACTGCCCGGTCCTTCTGCCAGCCTCACAGTCATTGCTCTGCTTGAGCCTATTGTTGGCTGCTGCTGTGCCAGTCCATCTCATTGGGGATCTTCTCTTTTACGCTGACCCTCCACTTTACCACACATGATATCCTTCTCCAGGGACTGGTCCCTCCTGATAATATGTCCAAAATATAAGAGATGAAGTCTGACCATCCTGGCTTTTATTGAGCAATCTGCCTGTACTTCTTCTAACACAGATTGGTTTGCTCTTTTGGCAGGCCATGGTACTTTTAATAATTCTGCAACATCTTTACTCAAATGAATTAATTGTTCTACTGTCTTCCTTATTCACTGCCCAACTTTCAAATGCATATGAGGTTATTGAACATACCCTGATTCTGGTGCACCTTAGTCCTCAAACTGACTTATTTTCAACACTTTAAAAAGATCTTATGCAGCATATTTTCCTAATGCAATACATCATTTGATTTTTTAGCTGTTGTTTCCATGAGTGTTGATGGTTGATATAAGCAAAATGAAGTCTTTGGCAACTTCAACCTTCTCTCCATTTTCATGGATGTTGTTTAGTAGTAGTAGTCCAGTGGTAAGGATTTTTGTTTTCTTTACATTGAGGTGCAACCCATACTGAAGGCTGTGGTCTTTGATCTTCATCAGTAAGCATTTTAAGTCCTCTTGGCTTTCAGCAAGCAAAGTTATATCATCTGCATCTTGCAGGTTGTTAATGAGTCTTCCTCCAACACATATGCATACATGCATACAAACGTGTATATTTCCCCAATCATTTATATAGCATATCTGGCCTCCCCAATGTTAGTAAGGAAAATCATTAAACATGGTTAAACAAATAAATCTTTGTTGCTTTTCATCCTGGAGCATAATATATGGTACTGTCCTTGAAAGAAGCAGCTCCATCACAAATACAGAAACCAACACACAATAAATGAAAAGAGGACCTGTTCTTGTAATTCCTTGGGGGCTGTAGGAGGGAGGGTAAGGTGGTGACTAGCAGCAATGCTCTTCATATTTGAGACCTCTTTGTTTTGCTATCTACTTATATATATCGTCTCTCCTTGTACTTGGATTAGCTGTGTTTGAGGACAATTGCTTGAGCTTCTTTGGTGAATTTTGCGTATTCCACGTAGTTAATAAATATTTTAGGTCACCATTCAAATATACATTTTAAATTTGAAGCTTTGACCTGCCACATTTTATGAAATACAAGATAAATCAAAATATTACTACAAAAGTATAGAAACCTTTATTGAACAAAAATATCAAACTGGGAAGCTATTATTTCTCAACATACCCCCATCTAAGGAGCTCTGGTGGGGTAGTGGTTATGAGTTGGGTACTAATCTCAAGATCAGCAGTTGGGAACTACCAGCTGTTCTGCAGGAGAAAGATGAGGCTTTCTGCTCCTGTAAAGATTTAATTCCTTAGAAACGCTATACAGGGTTTTTGTGAGTCAGACCTGATTCCGCAGCACATAACCACCACCATCATATCCTATCTATGTCTGTATACTTCTGAAGGCAGTGCTTCCATTAATTTAAACCACATCAAAATGGCAGTTTTAGCATCCTTGACAGACTCAAATTATGTTCACTTTCCATGTACTTTGATTTTGGGGAACAGAAAGTCCGAAGAGGTAAAATCAGGGCTTTAGGGTAGAGGGTAGGGTAGGGTGAGACTTTCTATCAAAATTCTAGTAGGGCGGCCCTTGCTACCTCTGAAGAACGAGCAGGTGCATTGTCATGATACAAGCAAAAGCACAGCTATCCTGTTTCTTTCTCGTCAGCACATCTTTTAATTTTCTTAAAAGTTCCTCTTAATAAGCCCCTGTAATCATTTGTGGCCTTGAGAAAGTCTACCAAGATTGCATTGCCCCTTTGGGATACCAAAAAAAAAAAGTCCCCCAAACCTGAGCCGACCTCTCTCCTTTGGATTTTAGCTGACCCAGCAGATTCCCCTTAGAAGTCCTTATTTTGATTGGATCTTGCTCTCTGGATTGTATTCATAAATCCAAGACTCGTCTCTGCTTACAATTCATTCTTGCTTAAAAGACTGATGGAAAGAACAGCTCTTTGAACTATATGATCTTGCGATGCTTTTGTCACCTATCAAGCTGAAAGCATACTGAGCCCTATCTATTAGCTTAAAATTGAGAATGTCAAACCATGTGAAATCCAAACTGCAGTAGCTATCACATCATAGGGTCTTCTACCAGTTTCTGTACTTCAGCCAATGGTTTCATTCAATAAGGTTGGCATTGGACCTCTCTTGGCTCATCTTTGAAGTCCTCCCAACCTTTCCTGAAACAGTTGATCCATCTAAAAATTTATTGCAAAATTTTAATAATTTGGGAAGATGTTCACTGAGTTTTGTTAAAAGTTTGATAATAACCCTGACCTGGCACTGCAAGATAATGCACTGGACTGCAGAGTCACGTTGATCCACAAGGTTGGTGGTTCAAACCCACCAGCTGTTCCTCAGAAACCCTAGATGGGGTAGCTGTGAATCAGAACCAACTTGACAGCACTGTTATTGTTAAATAACAACATGGTACAAAAAATATCCTTTATCTCAAAGATACCCTAACATGACTAAGACAAGTGTATTACTAAGAGAACTTATCTAATTAAACCATTAGCAATTCTTAGTAGTCCGGGTGTGGTGCTGTAGGATAAAAACTGGACTGCTAACTGCTTTTCAAGACTTCGAACTGAACTTTTCCACCTGGAAACTTAGAAAAAAACTCATTGAGAAATTAAACCACTATATCCTTCATGAGGGAATGCAGTGGCTCTGTAGGATGAGCACTGGACTGTGAACCATAAGATTGGTGGTTCTAGCCCATCAGCCTCTCATGGGAAAAGGATGAGGCATTCTGCTCCTGCAAAAGATTTAAAGCCTTGGGAATCCTACGTGGGGTCAATATAAGTCAAAAGCGACTCCACAGCACTTAATTGCATCAATGACATCATCTATCACAACCATCCACCTTAAAATTAAATACCAGTCATCATCCCTCTACCATGGTTATTACTGTTATTAGTTCTTGAATGTTTGGAGGCAGTTTCCCTAATCACAAAAGTTTGAGATTTAAAAGGATAATACTGTCATGCAACTTACAGTAAAGAAATAATAACTTATAATGAAGGAGGCAGAAAAACTAAAAAAGCAAGTAAGGATTGTCTTTGTGTTATCTGTGAGCTATTTTAAAGAAGACTTAAATTTTGGTATCTAATTTTTTAGTACAAGTTTAAATGATTGTACTACATGTAGTAGGAAATGTACTGGAAGATTGTAATGGCAAAAAATTGGAATTAAGTGTCTCTCATTATGGGGCCAATTTAATAAATTATCTTACACTCACACACATAGGAATACAGTGCATATATTGTGGAGTCCTAGTGTGGCACTATGGGCTAATGCGTCAGACTGCAAAGTTGTTTGAACTGCAAGGTCAGTGGTTCAAGCTCACCAGCTACTCCTTGGAAACCCTATACAGCGTTGCTATGGGTCAGAATTGACTCGATGGCACTTAACAACAACAACAACATTGTGCTTTGACTTTTCATATTGAACTTTTTTTTTTTCACTATTCAGGTACTAACTTCATAAAGTATAAGTGTCATCATGGGTTTATGACTGTCAGCCTCCTGTCTTAGTGTGTGTTACTTTAGCCAGAGATGAGTAGGTTCCAGGGATCTGTCACTAACTAAACTCACAAAGCTTGTTTATAAATTGATATATTAGAGTCTCATGATTACCAGTATTAAGTTGGGGAGTGGTTACTTGGATACCTTGGTTAAATCCATCTAAGGATTCAACTTTCAGTCTTAAAAATTGATTGAACATAGTATTAGGACAATGAGAATGATAGAAATATGTAAGATATGTTGTTAAGTGCCATCCAGTCAGTTCCGATTCATATTGACACTATATAGGTTTTCTTGGTTTTGAACTGCCAATTGCAGTTAACAGTCCAGTACTTACCCTAAAACACCACAGTAGTACTCCACTCAGGTTAGGGTAATTGTATACATTACTCATCTCTATCATAGAGATATTTTGTATAGATAACTGTTACAAATAGTTACTATTGTGTAATGCATGTAGATTGCTATATAGCTTATATATAATGCCTAAAAGAGTAACAGACTAGTACTTTTTTTTTTTTTTTTCTTCACACTGTCTCTTTTTAAAAAGGGATAATATATCTTATTTTCCTAAAACCTGAATTCTCCAATTTTCAAAGTGTTTCAGAGATTCTCATTCACATATCAAGTATGCTGGTGTGGTGCTGTAGAATAAGCATTGGATTGCTAACCACAAGCTCAGTAGCTCAAACCCACCAGTCGCTCCTTGGGAAACCCTGTAAGAGGTCCACATGGGTCAGAACAGACTCAATAACACTTAATAGCAACAAAATGTGCTGTACTGGCAATGGAGGAAGGATAATCAAACTATTCTGAAACCTACAGAATCAGTAACTTGACAAATACTTGGGTTTCTTAAGTGTTATTGCCATTTTACAGAAATAAATTGTTCTCTTTGGAAGGAGATGTATTATTTGCCATTTATTGTGAAGCTCAATTTTCCCTTATGTTTCAGGGAGGAAATAACGCTGGCCATACAGTTGTTGTAGATTCTGTAGAATATGATTTTCATCTTTTACCCAGTGGAATAATTAATCCCAACATTACTGCATTCATTGGTAAGTATATCATGTTAATTGAAATACTTGGGAATTTTTTTCTCTCAATTGATATTTGTGCTCATTTTTCTTATTAAAACTGATTTCATTTTTCATTTACCAAATGGTTCATTGATTCCTTACACATTTTGGCTGTGGCACCCTCTGAAATATGCATATCTTTGGATAGCTAACTCTTTTAAAACTTTCAATGGTACTACTTTTGGAATAATTACTTTACATTTACATATTTGTGATTGTTGGCAATCTTAGTTGTCTCAAGAAAGTGGTCCAGTTAGGTTTTAACCACTTTGACTATGAACCACAATAAAAAATACAGTAGGCCTGTTTTTCACAGACTGATCCTAACTACATGTGGTACAATCTGGCCTTTTCTCATTTTTTTATGACTTTTAAGAAATGCTCATTGATTTTATGATCACTAACTAGCTGCTCCTCAGAAACTGTATTTAAGGTCGCGATGAGTCAGAACCGACTCTATAGCATTGAAGAACAACAGCAGTGTGGTGCTGTTGGATAAGCGAGGTCAGCTGTTCAAATCCTTGGAAACCATATACTGGCGATGAGTTGGCACTTAACAACAACAGTTGGGTGAGATTCTCCGACTTGAAAGATAATTGATCTAGAGTCTACTGTGCTCTGGTTTCATTTGCCTAAAGCTATATAACTTTAAAAACAACTTGTTTCAAAGATACTTGCAATTATATTAAGTATAATGTTAGTTTTATATTTTATATATAATTATGTAGTAGTCATGTGAGACTGTAATTTAAAACTTGTAATAATTTCTTTACTAGCTCCCTGATAAATCAGAATGTCCCATTAATCGAAGTATGTTATTCCTCTATTCTAGATAAAGCATTTTTTGTGTCGCTATTACGATATCATTACGTATGTTTATATTGTGAGGAGCCCTAGTGGCATAATGGCTCAGCACTCAGCTGCTAACAGAAATGTTGGTGGTTAGGACCCATCTAGCCACTCCTTAGGAGAAAAGAACTGCTGATCTCCTCCTGTAAGAAGATTGTTGTTGTTATTAAGTGCCTATTAAGTGCCGTTTAGTTGGTTCCAAGCCATAGTCGCCCTGTATAGGGTTTCCAAGGAGCAGCTGGAGAGCTTGAACTGCTGGCCTTGCAGTTCAAGCAGACATTGCAGGCCGTTGCATTAGCCCACAAGTGCCACACCCAACCTCGAAAACCCTTTGGGGCAGTTCTTATCTGTCACCTGGGGTTGTTAGGAGTTGAAGTGTACTCAACGGCACCCAACAACAAATAGATGCCTTCATTATAATATTATGTATGTTACAAATATAGATGTCTATGCTTGGTTTTTAGGAAATGGTGTGGTAATTCATCTACCTGGATTGTTTGAAGAAGCAGAGAAAAATGTTCAAAAAGGAAAAGGTATGGAAGGATGAATCTGCTTTGCCTGGTAATCAGTAAGTTTTTGGTAAAATTTTGTTAGGAGCTCATGCCAGGCAAAATGAACATTTTTGTCTTAGTAATTCTTAAAAAGTTGGCAGGTTTTTGTAGGGCAAACATTTTAAATGTTGGTTATTAAATCTTACTCTTTTTAATCAGTATATTAAACAAAAGACAGTATGATAGAGGCTTCAAAATTTTGTGGAAAAAAGAAAATGAAAGATAATGGAATTTTTTCATGAACCTTTTGAAGCCCTGCTCATATAAGCACCAATTTTTAACCTAATGCTAATCTGCAAGCTTTTATTGGCTTTCCATATGAAGAGAAACGTGGCATCAGGATTGGAGGAAGACTCATTAACAATTTGTGATATGCAGATGATACAACCTTGCTTGCTGAAAGTGAAGAGAACTTAAAACATTTACTGATGAAGATCAAGGACCTTAGCCTTCGGTATGGATTGTATCACAATGTAAACAAAACAAAAATCCTCACCACTGGACCAATAAACAACATTCTTATCAACAGAGAAAAGATTGATGTTGTCAAAGACTTCATTCTTCTTGGATCAACTATCAACACTCACAGAAGCAGTGAAGAAATCAAACAACATATTGCTTTATGCAAATCTGCTGCACAAGACCTTTTTAAAGTGTTGAAGAGCAAAGCTGTCAGCTTGAGGACTACTGTGCACCTGACCCAGGCCATGGTATTTTCAGTAACCTCATATGCATGCGAAAGCTGTAGAGTGAATAAGGAAGACCGTAGAAGAATTGATGCTTTTGAGTTATGGTGTTGGAGGAGAATATTGAAACAGCCATGGGCGGACAAAAGAACAAACAGATCTGTATTGGAAGAAGTGCAACCAGAGTGCCCCTTAGAGGCCAGGTTGGCCAAACTTTGTCTTTCATACCTCAGACATATGGTCAGGAGGGACCAGTTGCTAGAGAAGGATATCATATTTGGTAATGTGGAGGGTCAGAGAAAAAGAGGAAGACCCCCAGCAAGATGGATTGGCAAAGTGGCAGCATCAGTGGACTCAAGCGTGACAACAATAGTGAGGTTGGCCCAGGATCGGGCAGTGTTTCGTTGTGTTGTGCATAGGGTCGCTGTAAGTTGGTAGCGACTCGATGGCACCTGACAACAACAACAACAAAAATTACCGAAAGCCTTATCATAAGGTAGCTAAACTCTTAAGATTAAATTGGTAATTCATCTTGTAGCTTGTGTGTGAGTTAGCATCCTTTTTCTTCCCAAACCAAGAAAGACTTGACTTAGGTAAGTCAGGGAATCCACTGAAGCCCATTTTGCAGCTGTCAGTCCTGTTTTCAGTGGATCTGGAGCTCTTTTGATTTTACATGCTAGCCGTGGAACAGAGGATGTCCAAATAAAGGACATGCTCTGTGTTTGCAGTATATCCTTTCAGAAAATAGTGGTGGAGTCCTACCTTTCCTGACTGCTTTTGGAATTTTGAAGTTTTCTTTACATTCAACTTAGCAACCTTGTAAGGTATGAAGTAAATTTGAAAATATGTATAAAACACAACTGAGGAAAATTATTAGTATACTTTACTTGTAGCTTAGTTCAAGTTTTAATTACTCAGTTATATTACTATTATTGGACTTCTGGTGTGACGCTGTAGGATTAGCACTGGACTGCAGATAACAAGGTCAGCAGTTCAAACACACCACCTGCTCCTCGGTAACCCTATACAGAGTCATTATTTGTTGGAACTGACTCAAACTGTGTTTAACAACAACAATTATTGTTAAAATAAATGTTTAACAATTATTATTATTATTGTTAAAAGTTATTCAAGTTTAAAAAAATAAATAAAATTAGCAAGCTGTTCCCTTAAGTGTTCCTAACAATGTGTCACAAACTTTGTAACATCCTGTCTAGCTACCATATTTTTTGTCTTTTCTATGTTTTTGACTATGAGTCCTAGTCTCAAGGATCCCTGGTGGCAGAGTGGGTTAAGCATTTGGTTGCTACCCACAAAACAAGATCAGTTTAAACCCAACAGCTACTCTGTGGGAGAAAGATTAGACTATCTGCTCCCTTAAAGGTTTGTAGTCTCTGAAAACCCTATGTGTATATATCTGGTCGCTATCAAAATCAGTTCAATGGCAGTGAGTTTGGTTTGGTTTTTGGTGTGTGAATAACTCAAAATTCATTGCCATAGAGTCATTTCTAATTCACAGCAACCTTGTGTAGGGTTTCCTCCAAGACTATAAATCTGTACGGGAGCTGAGAGAGCCTTATCTTTCTCCACAAAGTGGCTGGTGGGTTTGAACTGGCAACCTTGGAGTTCTAAGTCTAGTGCTTATCCGACAGCGCATCTAGGGTGACAGATAAGAAAATTTCTGATGTTTCCTCTGATGAAGAAAAGATACTAACGTGGTTCCTTCAGTGGAAAAACTTTTAGACATTATATTGATAAAGAAATTAAGGTTAAAAAATTAGTATACAAAATGTGCTAAATATATCTTTTCTTTCCAGGTCTAGAAGGCTGGGAAAAAAGGCTTATCATATCTGACAGAGCTCATATTGGTAAGGGGGACATAATTGCATTTGTTTTTTTTGTTTTGTTTTGCTCTATTTTTAACAGAGTATATTATCAGCAAGCATAACTTCCATTTTATAAACGTAGAGTGTTAACATTAGGCAGTGGGGCAAGCCTCTAAAGTGCTGGTGTATTCCTACCATACAGTTTCTGAGCTGAGACAGCAAGGAAACACAGGCCCTGATGCTCCTAGAACCTGTTAGATGGGGGTCCTGATCCTGGCAATGCTCAGCATGAGCTGCACAGGTAAGGGTTCAGAATTGTCACCAAAGAACCTATACTCAGACCATAAGGGGAAAGCACTTAACATATAATTAACCTTCATGTAGCTTTAAGCCACCTGGACACAGGGTTTACCCCCCACCCAACATCCTTAATCTTTTCCTCAGATTTCCTGCTGGAGAATTTGGCCTTCACGATGACAGGTTGTTTTGGGAGCTTTCCCGTCCCTAGAACTTAGAAATAGCCCCATTACACCACATCAATAATGGGAGCAGTTCCAGTCTTATTTTTGGCAGCATTTACCCTGTCTGCTTACTGACCAGGTCCACAATTTATCAAGATTGACAATTGGTCAAACTCTGTTTCCTCTTCAAGTGGTAATGTCTCTCTCATATCCCCCTTCCCAAAATAACCTGGATGATATTTATCGAAGTTGATCCTGTGGTGATGCGTGCTGACAGCCTTACCCTGTGCTCCGCCCTCTTTCGCTGCTGTTTTTTAGGGGGGCTCTAGGTAAGGAGCTCTGGTAGTGTAGTGGTTACGAATCGGGCTATGAACCCTAAGGTCAGCAGTTCGAAACTACCAGCTGTTCCACGGGAGAAAGATGAGGCATTCTGCTCCCGTAAAGATTTACGACCTCGGAAACCCCATACAGGGTTGCTATGAGTTGGAACTGACTCCATGGCACATAACAACAACAATAACCGTCATAGATACTTTTATCAAGAAAACCTTTCTTAACTTTTTACAGCATTGTTCAGATACAATATTTGTCCCTTTGTGATTGACTTATTTCACTCAGCATAATGTCTTCCAGGTTCATCTATGTTGTGAGGTTATTTGTAGATTCATTGTTATTCTTCAGCATTCTGTGTACGTACCAGTCTCTTTATTAGTTGATGGGCATTTAGGCTGTCTCTATCTTTTTAATGTGACTTTTGTAAGATCCTGTTTTCTTATCCATTCTAATCTCTGTCTTTTGATTGGTGCATTAAATCCATTTATATTCAGTGTAATTCTTGATAGGTATGAATTGATTGTTGTCATTTTGCTGTGTGGGTTTTTTGTTTGTTTTTTTGGTGTGTGTGTGGTGCTCCTGGGCTCTTTGTTCTGCACTGAGTTCATTTGTTTGTGGGTTTTATTTTCACTGAATTTTTTTTTTCTTTTATGTGCCAGATGTGTTACTTTTCTTGGAGGTTACTCTATTATTTATTAATATTTACCCCTATTTAAAACAGTATGTTTTATCTTGAAATCTACTTGACTTTCCTTGCTATTTGTAAGTTCTGTAAACTATTTCTTTTTTTTTTGATTTGTAGTTGACTTTATAAACAATTGATATCTCTGGTACCCTATTTTCAGCCTTTAAAAGTTTATTTTACTTTAAATACTTCTATATCTGGATTGGAGTCCTGGCGTGGTGCTGTGGGTTAATGCACCAGACTGCAAAGCCACTAGAACTGCAAGGTTGGTGATTCAAGCTCACTAGCTGCTCCTTGGAAACCCTATAGAGGGTCACTATGAGTCGAATCGACTCGACAGCAGTTAACAACAGCATATCTGAATTGAGTTCTGGGTGGTGGTGTCATGTATTTTAAACTCAGGTTGTTGTCTGCTGTTGTTGGTTCTCAGTCCAAAAACCATGTTTTAACATTTTTAGTAAAGTTGGTCTGGTCGCTACAAATTCGTGTAATTTCTGTTGTTAAGGAAATGTCTAATTTCACTGTCATATTTGATTAACAGCTTTGCTGGGTATGTGATTTTTGGTTGGCATTTTTTCCTTTCAGAGTTTTGTATACCATTACCTTCTTGCCTGCATGGTTTTTGCTGAGAAATCAGAGCTTAGTCTTATTGGTTCACTATTGTGGGTAACTTTTCATTTTTCTTGAGCTGCTCTCAGGATTCTCTTCTTGTTTTTGATTTTGGAAAGTTTGATTATGATATATCTTGGTGATTTTCTTCTGGAATCTAACCTGTTTGGGTTTCTTTCAGCTTCCTGTATGCTTATCTTCTTTCATAATGTTAGGCAAGTTTTCTCCCTATATCTCTTTGACAATTTATTTTCTCTTCCTGTTCTGGAATTGTAATCATCCATAAGTTGTTCCTCTTCATAGTGTCCCACATAACTCTTTTTTCATTTTTTTTCCCCCAGTTCTTCTAGCATACTAGTATTGAGCAATTTATCACTACTAATACTAGTATAATTCAGGCTTCCATTGCTTCAAATCTACTCCTTTGCCCTTTCCATGTACTGTATGAAATCGTGCATCTATCTTGCCTGTTTGTTCTTACAGTGTTTTCCTGAATTCGTCTAAAGATTCTTTCTGTGTCCTTGCTTTCCTCAATTTTTCTGTCAGTCCTTTGAAGGTACCTAAATATTATTATTCTGATTTCTTTTTCAGTTAGTTCTATTACTGTTTCTTCCTGAGAAGCATTTTCTGGCTCTGCATCTTGGTCATTTGTTTGAGCCATTCTCTCTCGTTTCTTTGTGTGAGCTAAAATTGTCTGTTGTCTCTGGGGCATTGTGGGGTTGTATTTGTTTTAAATGATGATTGTATGTTGATGTGTTTTTAGGCTCTCACCAACTGTCTTGTGGGTGTAGTTAGAGAATGGAAGTGTGTACATTGTTCTTGTTTGCCATTTGTGCAACTGTTTATAGTAGTTCTGGCTGGAGTTTGCTGCTGTCTGTTACTGATCAGCTGGTATAGGAGCTTGTATTGGCTCTTGCCCAGTGGGTGGAGCTGCAGAGGAAATGGTTGTAACTGGGCTGTATGGGCATGGTTGCTGTCTCCTTTTGGATGGGAATAAGAAAACCCTTTCCACATGCAAGCACAAGAAAAATGAAACAGAATAAACCAATGGAACCAGCATTGAAAAAGGAAGATAATAAAGGGAAAAATAAATTAAAACAGACAGCAACCAGGAAAAGAATATTGTAACTGTAAGGACAAAAGAGGGACTGGGAAATGGAGCTATAGAAGAGAAGGATTAGAGATAAAATAAGTGGAAAAAATTGAAAACAAAAGAAAAATAAGACAGGAAATAACAGGAAGAAAAGAAAATGCTCACATTCACATGACTCACAACCACATGGTTCTGAACTCCAGGAGAGCAGGGACTGCATCAGTGGTGGATGAGGGTGGCAGCTGGCCCCACCTTTATTTTTCCAGAGGCGTGTGGGGTGAAAGAAGGAATCACACCTTCATAGTCACCTGCGTGAATCTGCTCAGCCAGACCTCCCTCTGTTGCCAAAGCTGCTTACAAGATGGTCACGCTGTGCCTGGTGAGCTGTTCACCAGTCAGGCTCCCTTCCTGTCACTGCTCAGCTTCTCCCAGGAAGCTCTCAATGCACTTGGAATACTGGATTCTAAATGATTTTGACTTTTTATAGACTGGTTTCTCCTTCAGTAAGGAACCTGGGTGGCGCTGGAAGATAAGCTCTAGCTAACTTCAAGTTAGGCAGTTTAAACTCACCAGCTACTCCTGTTTCTGCTTCTGTAAAGATTTGCCTAGGAAGCCATATACGGTGTTGTTATGCCTCAGTCCTGACTGAATGACAGTGAGTTTGGCTTTCTTCTCCAATAGAGCAACTAGATTTGAAAAGTGAACTATCAAAGTGTAAAGTTTTCTTCCTGTTATTATCCTATCTCTGAGGTGATAGAATTGAATAGAAGTAGGCAAATCTGCTGCACAAGACCTTTTTAAAGTGTTGAAGAGCAAAGATGTCAGCTTGAGGACTAAGGTGTACCTGACCTAAGCCATGGTATTTTCAGTAACCTCATATGCATGCGAAAGCTGGACCGTGAATAAGGAAGACCGTAGAAGAATTGATGCTTTTGAGTTATGGTGTTGGAGGAGAATATTGTAACTGCCATGGGCTGTCAAAAGAACCAACAGATCTGTGTTGGAAGAGGTGCAGCCAAGGGTGCTCCTTGGAGACCAGGATGACCAAACTTCGTCTCTCATATTTTGGACATATTGTCAGTAGGGACCAGTTGCTGGAGAAGGATATCATGTTTGGTAAGGTGGAGGGTCAGATAAAAAGAGGAAGACCCCCAGTGAGATGGATTGGCCAAGTGACAGTATCAATGGGCTCAGGTGTGGCAATAATTGTGAGGTTGGCTCAGAATCAGGCGGTTTTGTTCTGTTGTGCCTAGGGTCGTTATGAGTTGGCACCTGCTTGATGGCACCTAACAACAACAACATGGTTAAGGGAGTCCTGGTGTGGCATTGTAGGATAATGAGCTGGACTCAAAGATCGGTTTGAACCGCAATGTCAGTGGTTTAAACTCACCAGCTGCTCCTTGGTAACCCTATACAGTGTTGTTATGATTTTTAAAAATCATTCTCTCAGATTGGCACCGAAATAGTGTAATTTTGTTGTTATTGTTACTGACTAATCTTAAAACTTTGATATCTTACCACTAGAGTGTTACAATATAGGAAGCAATATAGTTTATATTTATTATACACTATTTATATATATAAGGAGCTCTAGTAGCGTAGTTGTTACTAATCGGGCTATAAGCTGCAAGGTCAGCAGTTTGAAATTACCAGCTGTTCCATGGGAGAAAGATGAGGCTTTTTGCTCCCGTAAAGATTTACAGCCTAGGAAACTCTATGCAGGGTTGCTATGAGTCGGAACCGACTCCACGACACATAACAACAACAACCATTTTCAGTAACATAATCTCAATGTCCACAACTCGTTTGTCAGTTTGTTGTACTGTGGTGACTATGAGTTGCTATGATTCTGGAAGCTGTGCCAGATTGAAGTTGTCAAGGACTTCATTCTTCTTGGATCAACCATCAACATTCATGGAAGTAGCAGTCAAGATATCAAATGACGTGTATTGCATTAGGTAAATCTGCTGCAGAAGACTTTTTTAAAATGTTGAAAAGCAAAGATGTCAGCTGGAGGACTAAGATGCGCCTGACCCAAGTCATGGTATTTTCAGTAACCTCATGTGCATGTGAAAGCTGGACAGTGAATAAGGAAGACCGTAGAAGAATTGATGCTTTTGAGTTATGGTGGTGTTGGAGGAGAATACTGAAAGTGCCATGGGCTATCAAAAGAACAAACAGATCTGTGTTGGAAGAAGTGCAGCCAAAGTCCTCCTTGGAGGCCAGGATGACCAAACTTCATCTCTCATACTTCAGACATATTGTCAGGAGGGACTAGTCCCTGGAGAAGGACATCATGTTTGGTAAGATAGAGGGTCAGAGAAAGAGAGGAAGGACCCACATTGAGATGGATTCGCAAAGTGGCAGCATCAGTGGGCTCAAGCGTGGCAACAATTGTGAGGTTGCCCCAGGACTGGGCAGTGTTTCCTTCTGTTGTGTATAGCGTCGCTGTGAGTTGGTACCAACTCGATGGCACCTAACAACAACAATCTCAATGTACTAATTAGATTGTTAGTTTGACTCTGTAGATATATACTAATGTTAATAATGTCAGTTGGAAAAAATATAGTGACATAGGATATAAAGATATAACTAGGTTCTTGGCTGGGCTCTCCACTCTTTGTTACAAATACTTTGCATCTGTCACTGACAGTTTGTATTGTTCAGTACAACACAGTGCATTAAGCAAGTTATATAACTAGATTGTAAAAAGCAAAAAGGGACCATAGGACTAGCTGAGTAACAGAAATTACTGTTGTAGAAACCATAACAAATATAAATTAATTTCACTGTATTGTTAAAGTGCAAAGCCCTGGTGGCACTCTTGGGTAGGTGTTGAACTCCTCAAGATAAGTGGTCCAAACCCACCAACTGCTCCGGGGGAGAAAGATGAGTCTGTCTGCTTCATAAAGATTTATTGCCTCTGAACTCTCTTATTGGATTGCTATGTGTTGGAATCTACTTGATGGCAAGGGGTTTTGTTTTCTTTTGGTTTATATTATTAAAGAGTTTTCCTTTTCCATAAACACATCCTTATCGAAAAGTATTCTGGTAGAAAAGAGCTGAACCCAGGCAGGATAAGTACAACTAAAATTTGCATGTTAGTAGTAATATGTCCTGGTGTGGCATTATAGGATAAGCACTGGACCCCAAGGTAGGTTTAAACCACAAGGTCAGTGGGTGAAACTCACCAGCCATTTATTGAAAACCCTCTACAAGGTCACCATGAGTCGGAACCGACTCAACGGCACTTAATAACAATAGTATGTAATTGCTGCTGTCAGATGGATTGTGCTTCAGGGTTGTATCCTTTCACTATACTTTTTCCGTCTCTATGCTGAACAAATAATCTGAGAAGCTGGACTATATGAAGAACATGGCATCAGGATTGGAGGAAGACTCATAGCGTGATATGCTGATGATACAACTTTGCTGAAAGAGACAGACTTGAAGCACTTACTGATGAAGAGTAGTATAGATTACAACTCAATGTAAAGAAAACAAAAAAAAACCTTACGACTGGACTAATAATAAGATAAACATATATAAAAGATTTAAATTGTGAAGGATTTTGTTTTACTCAGAGCCACAATCAACACTCAGTGGAAGCAGCAGTCATAAAATCAAATGAAGTCTTGCATTGGGCATATCTGCTCTAAAGTGTTAAAGAACAAAGGTGTCACTTTGAGGACCATAGTGTGCCTGAACCATGCCATATTTTTAGTTGCTTCATATGCTTGTGAAAATTGGAAGATGAATAAGGAAAACCTGAGAATAATTGGTGCATTTGAATTATGGTGTTAGCAAAGAATAATGAAAGTCCCCCTTCCAAGACTAAGACTCAGTGGGAATACACGAGCAGACATGTGCTCTGACTGGTGACCACACTGGTCACCAATAAGGGGAAGTGAGGGAAAAACAGCAATGAAGCTGTGAGCTAAGTCCAATCACATTCAATAGACTCCTGTGAACCCCGGTGGAGACCTGGTTGGCCAGCGTTTGACAAGACCTGGGGACTCTTGGGCCCAGAGTCAGTGACATAGCCACTGAGGATTAGAGTGGAGAGTGAAGTGTCCAGCTGATAAGAAGCGAGGGCATATGCACAAGAACACCCACACTTCAGATAATACCCACTTGACCTGGCTCCAGTGGCTGGATGATCAAAGCTCAACTAGAAGAAGAAAGAAGAGGAAAAAAAGAGTAATCTGATACAATTTGATGAACTTGACCAACACCTATGGCTACAGTAGCTCAAAAGAGGGAACAAATCTTTACAGCAATGATCATTCCCACCCCTTGATACACAGGGTAGACAGGGATGAGCAACTTGGACATTGGCTACCCAAAATGGGGGTGCTACAAAGGCAAGAAGTGACTGGCTTACAAGCTTTCAAGAGGGACCTGAGATCCAGAGAACATGCAGGAAGGTAGAATCTCCACTGAGTAGTAAGCAGTCTGTCTGGGTGGGACTTATGAAAGGAGATGGGGATAGCATTCATTTGGTACGATAGTGAATAATTACTATCAGGACTGACAGTGAGGGTTGGAAATGTAAAGGTAGACGTTTTGTAGCAAAAGGAGGGAAGTGGTTGACTTTGCACTCTAGGAGCGGAGGTCCCTGGGACCATCAAGGGAGAATAGTGGAGTGTGAGACCCTACCCAGAGAAACAGTGACGCCAGAGCTAGAGGTAGAGACGATGACATGGAGAGAGGGATGACATAGAGAGAGGGAATGGCTGGGAACTCCAGACCCAGAGAGGGAGAGGGGCTGTGTGCTAATGATCAGGCGGCAGACTTATGAGGTGTACTCTTTGGTAGGTTGATGATGCATGGAGGGGATTGTAACCATGGCAATGTAATGGTATACGACAGGTTGAATGTACAGCTAATGTTTTCCCATGTAAACTATCGCATAATTCACAAACAGTTTAAAAAAAAAGAATAATGAAAGTACCATGGGCCAGAAAAATAAACAAATCTGTCTTGGAAGAAGTTCATCCCAAATGCTCCTTGGGAGCAAAAATGGAGCTGGATCAGTGGATCCTACGTAGCAACAGTTTGAGGATCGTGCTGTATCAGACAGTATTTCATTCTGCCTGATATTCATTGCATAGGGTTACTACAAGTCAGAACCAACTCGATGGCACCTAACAGCAAATAATGTGTGTAATAATCTGTACTCTTTAAAAATGTATGTTATTACGAAGTCTATAAGAAGCATTCATTCGTTCCCTCCATCAGTAAGGGGACTTAATAATGTTGAGTCTATGAGGGAAAGGATTTTATGTTTGTTTCATATACACTCAGGTGCCCTACTTCACTTGGTCTAGATGAATTACTCTTTTTATCCTAGGAGATAGTGGTCTTCATTTTCTTTAGTTGTAGTGCCTTGTCTGGAAGTGTTTTTCTACTTTATGAAAGAGTATGTATTGGTATTATTTCTATCTTAAATGTTTGAAAGAATCTTTGTTAGAAATGTTTAGTTACCCATTTTCTTAATTGTTGTTACATGCCATTAAGTCACTTAAGCTTATATCGACACTGTATTGGGTTTCCAAGAAGCAGCTGGTGGGTTTGAACTGCTCACCTGTGGTTAGCAGTCCAGTGATTATCCTACAGTGCCATACCAGGACTCCTCTGTTTTCTTAGTAGGTATAGGGATATTTAGATTTTGTTTTGTTTTGTTTTTTTAACTTTGTTGTTTTTCCAGTCTGTCAAATTTGCCTTGTCTTTTGAAGCTCTGCTAGGTGTATGCGTGTTTGAAATTATATTTTTTATGAATCAGTCCATTTGTCATTATGAAAATATCCCTCTATATTCATGGTAATATTCCTTATCTTGACATCTACTTTGATATATATAAATACTTGCTTTTGCTGTTCCTGTTGCTAATTGCCCTCAAGTTGGTTCCCACTTATAGTGAGCCTGTATAGCGTCTTAAAGGAGCAGGTGGTAGGTTTGAACACCCGATCTTGCAGTTAAGACTCCAGTGCTTATCCTACAATATCACTCCAGGATTCCAATATGAATGCTGTTGTTGTTATGTGCCGTGGAGTCGGTTCCGACTCATAGTGAACCCTGTACAGGGTTTCTTAGGCTGTAAATCTTTACGGAAGCAGAAAACCTCATCTTTCTCCAGTGGGACAGCTGGTAGTTTCGAACTGCTGACCCTGAGGTTTGTAGCCTGATTCATAACTACTATGGAGCTTTCTTAATATTACTACTAATAATTAGTACTTAATGTTAAAATAAAAAAAAAATAGGGATCCTGTTGTGGTGCTCTAGAATAAACACTGGACTGCCAACCTACAAGATGCTCCTTGGAAACCCTATATAGCATCTCTGTTAGCCTGAACCTGCTGGATACCACTTAAAAACAACAACAGTGTTTAAGATTAACAATCAATTTGCAAAAACCTGAAGCGAGAAACCCATAGCGGATGAACACACTCAGCATTTCTCAAGCTGAAAGAACTGAGGGAAAAATTCAAGCCTCAACTTACAGTACTGAAAGATTTTATGGGCAAAATACTGAATCATGCAGAAAGCATCAAAAGAAGATGGAAGTAATACAGCGTCACTGTTCAATGTTCAACCATTTCAAGAGGTAGTATATGCTCAAAAACAAGTGATACTGAAAGAAGAAGTCCAAAGTGCACTGAAGGCTGTGGGAAAGAACAAGACAGAATATAAATAGAAATCTTACAACAAACTTTAGCAGCACTGAAGATACTCATCTATGCCAAGAAATTTGAAAGTCAGCTACCTGGCCAACTGATTGGAAAAAAACCCTTATTTGTGTCCATTCCTAAATTAATGTGGAAATTATTGGACAATATCACTAGTATCTACATGCTAGTAAAATTTTGCTAAAGGTCATTTAAAATGGTTGCAGCAGTATATTGACAGGAAACTGCCAGAGGTTCAAGCCGGATTCAGACTAGGACGTGAAACAAGAGGTAACATTGCTGATGTCCAATAGATTTTGGCTGAAAGAAGATAATACTAGAAAGATGTTTACCTCTACTTTTTTTTTTAAATATGCAAAGGCTTTCAATTGTGTGGATCATGACAAGCTGTGAACATACATTACGGAGAATGAGTCTTCTGGAACACTTACTTGTGCTCATGTGGAACCTGTATGTACACCAAGGAACAGTTTGATCAGAACAAGGGTACACTGAATGGTTTAAAATCAGGAAAGTGTGCACAAGGATTGTATTTTTTCACCATATTTAATTCAATCTTAGAAACTGGATTATTTGAAGAAGAATGTGGCATCAGGATTGGAAGAAGACCCATTAACCTGTGATTTGTAAGTAATACAACTTGGCTTGCTGAAAGTGAAGAGGACTTAAAATACTTACTGATGAAGATCAAAGATCACAGCCTTCAGTATGGATTGCACCTCAATGTAAAGAAAACAAAAATCCTCACTATTCGCTTAACATGATAAATAGAGAAAAGATTGAAGTTGTCAAAGACTTCATTTTGCTTGGATTCACCACCACCACTCCTGGAAGCAGCATCAAGATATCAAACACATTGCATTAGGTAAACATGCTGCACAAGATCTCTTTAAGGTGTTCAAGAGCAGGGATATCAGTTTGAGGACTAAGGTGTGCCTGACCCATGCCATGGTATTTTCAGTAGCCTCTTATAAATGTTGGAGCTCTGGTAGTATAGTGATTATAAATCGGGCTGCGAACCGCAAGGTCAGCAGTTCGAAACTACCAGCTGTTCTGCAGGAGAAAGATGAGGCTTTCTGCTTCTGTAAAGGTTTACAGCCTTGGAAACCCTGTACAGGGTCGCTATGGGTCGGAACTGACTCCATGGCACATAACCACCACCACCACCTATAAATGTGAGGCAATGAATATGGAAGACTGCAGAAAATTGATACATTTAAGTTGTGGTGTTGGAGAAGTACCATGAACTTCCAGAAGAACAAACAAATCTGTGTTGGAGGAAGTACAACCAGAATGCTTCTTAGAAGCCAAACAGGCCAGACTTCATCTGTCATACTTCAGAGATAGTATCAGGAGGGTCCAGCCACTGGAGAAAGACATCGTGCTTGGTAAAGTGAGGCACAGGGACAGCAGCAGTGGACTCAAGTGTGACAACGATTGTGTGGTAAGTGCAGTAGCAGGCAGTGTTTCATTCTGTTGTGCATAAGGTCACTATGAATCGAAACCAACTTGATGGCACCTGACAACAACGTGGTATATAATTTTCCATCCTGGTGTGGCACTGTAAGATAAGCACTAGACCTGAAAGTTGATTTGAACTACATGGTTGGCATTTCGAACCCACAAAAGGACGTTATGCTTGGTAAAGTAGATGGACAGTGAAAAAGAAGAAGGAGGACCCCAACCAGATGGATTGGCACAGTGGCAGCAGAAGTGGGCGTAAGTGTAACAAAAATTGTGAGGATTGAGCAGTGTTTCATTTTGTTGTGCATAGAGTTGCTGGAAATCAGAACTGATTGATGGCGCCTGACAAAAACATTAACAAGCTTCCTGGGTCATAGGAAAACCTTTAAGAACAGATCAGTTCTGTGACAAGGCACAGAATTATTTTCTGAAAAAGTATATTCCACCTGATTTCCATGAACCATTTATTGTGGTTTGCCACAATAACGTCTTTGAAAATAGAAAAAACCCAAATACATAAATGCATGTGCTTCTTATTGTTGTTGAAAAGAAATGGCTAGGTTCTCAGTCTTCTCATAATTGATTTACAAAATTAAGGTTCAAGGGAAAAAGCTCCTAAGAAATAATGATTCTGGTTCCTCAAAAGTAGCTAAGGAAAACTATTGACTGGGCACCGAAAGAAGAACACAATAATAAATTAACCTCTGTAAGTATGAAAGCTACTTATTGACCGAAGTCTAGGATTCATGTGTTAGCAAAAGTAAACATTAAAAAAAAACAAACCACATAGTGTATCAGTGTAAAGAAAAATTGCACACATAATTTGCCCATGTAATTAAAAATAGTGCCCTGGAAAGGCAGACTGATGACCTTTTCTAGTCATTATGCATTCCTCTTTCACCAAAGTTAGCTCCTGTTCTTACTTCTCTTGCCATAGATTAGATTGGTCTGTTTTTGAATTTTATATGAAATCATACATCATACATTATATTCTCTTCTGTATCTGTCTTCCATCCACTGTTAATGCCAGTGTTAAATGAATTTATTTTTCGTCTGTATTCCTGTGTGTAGATACACCATAATTTGTTTGTCTGTTCTACCATTGAGAGAAATATGAGTTACTTCCATGTTCAACTATCACAAATAATATTGTTTTGAACATTTTTGTCTATGTTTATTGGTGTACATTTTGCCTTTTTTCATTTTATTAAGGATGTCATTGCTACTTAGTTCTGTGACACTTAAGACAAATCCTAATTCACAGACTAGTATTAAATTAGCCAATAAACTTTTACTTTCTGTAGTGTAACTAATTAATGCATGTAAAATTCCCATAGTAAAACCACTAGTGAAGTCTGTGGATCATATAAAGCTATGACTATTAAACTTGCCCTGACAAAGTTTCAGTAGTGTTGTAACATTGGGGAAGAGTACTTACAAAGTTTTAGCAGTCTTATTATGACGCTGTAGAGTAAGCACTAGATTGTTAGCTGCAAGATGAGCAGTTCAAATCCATGAGCTTCTCCTCAGAAACCCCTATATACAGTCAGTATGAGTCGGAAACAACTTGTTGGCACTTAACAAAAACAGTTTACAAAGCTTTAGGAGACTCAGGTTAATCAGAGGGTAGTTTTAATACCATGTTTTATTGAACCTTTCTAATTTTGACGTCTTTAATTACAGTGTCATATTTTTATTTATGCAAATTATGTGCATGTTATACTGTTTTTTTGCAAACTGAGCAACCAACTCATTTATTAATCTTCTATGGATGCTATGCATGTTATGTGGGTGTACACATTTACAGGGTGTGCTTTATGGAGAAAAAGTAAAGTCATAGTCTTCAACACTTCAAAATAGTTTTGGTTTAGATTAAGGAGCATATATTAGCTATCTTGTTTAACATTTATGCATTTCATCTTACTTGGAAGCAATAATATTATTAATAAAAAGAAAGCAGGGTTAAATATGCTAAAAACCATTGAATTGTACACTTTAAAGAACTGAATTTTGTGGTACATAAATTATATTCTGTAAAGGTGTTAAAAACAAACAAAAAATACCAAATTTTCTGGTTCTGTGTGTTACATAACCAACCAACCAATCACTTGTCATCGAGTCAGTTTTGACTCAGGGCACCCCCCTGTGTCACAGAGTGTAGACTATGTAGTCAGTAAATATTTGAGAACTTGTAATTGCTGTGGGCACAGGAAATAAACTAGTGAGTGAAACTGACATGGTCTTAGTACTCATGGAGTCTTGCTAGGAGCAAGGAGATAAATGAATGTGTGTTTGTATGCATGCACAGGAAGAGGCATATTCCAGGCAGAAGGAACAGCATATGCATTGTAACCAAGAAATTGAAAGAAAGCTAATGTGTCTAGAAGCTGAAAGGGTTGCAGAGTATGATGTATGATAGAAAGGGAAGCCATATTACAGAGTTTTATCTTTTTCTTTTAAACAGTGGAAAGTCATGTTTTAAGGACATGGGAGTGGTGACATCACATTTAAGGCCAGGGATGTAGTGTCATCATATTTGTGATTTGGCTACATTGAATTAAAGAGTTTGGATTAGAGGGATCCAAGACTGGAAAGAAGCTACCATGTTAGTGAGAGATGATGGTTGCTTAGGACTAGTGAAGAAGGAGGAAGTAGTAAAACGAACCCTAGATTTCTAGAATTCAAAAACTGAAGGGAAGTGGTTATCTTTGTGAATCTATAGAATTTTAGGGTTAAGATGTTCTTCATGATTCCTCCTTAAAATAAGTTGGACGTATTTTCATTATTTAATATTCATTGGCATTATAACCTTTCTCAGTATTTTGTCACTTTAAAAAAATATATTCATTTCATGAATGAAACTGAAAGGATTTATAACTTCAGTAATTTAAAATGCATTGTATTTTGCTTTCCTCTTTCACTTTGTTTCAACAATAAACTTAACTCTCTCCTTTTCCCCTTTAGTATTTGATTTTCATCAAGCAGCTGATGGTATCCAGGAACAACAAAGACAAGAACAAGCAGGAAAAAAGTATGCCTTTTCTTTTTAATTTTGTAAGGATTAAGCATATCTAGACTTACTTTTAAATTTGAGGCCGTACATTTAAAAGAAAAAATATTAGAGTATCCTTTTTAGGTCTCAGAGAAATTTAATAGAATTGCTTTTAATAAATGCAAAACCTCTTTAGTGGATGTAGCATAAACACAAACTAGTAATATATCACTTCATTCTTTGATGATGTTACTATAAAAACTGCATCTTTCTTATCAGTCTTAATATTTGTTTTGATTTGTTTTTAAGTTTGGGTACCACAAAAAAGGGCATTGGTCCAGTATATTCTTCCAAAGCTGCTCGAAGTGGACTTAGGATGTGTGATCTTGTCTCTGATTTTGATGGCTTCTCTGAGAGGTAACTAACTTGTATTTCAAAATGGAAATGGATAATAGATTTTCAGAATTTTAAAACCGTGTACAGTTGGAAAAATCAGTATTTTAGGTAACTAATGGTATTTGGCTTTTTTCTTTTGTCTGAATTATTAAAGTTACATTATATCTAATTGGTCCTTAATTTCAGATTCACTTCATGATAAATGATGGTGCTATAATAGCAGTACTCCAAGAAGACAAAGCTGGAATTATATTACAGGATTAGAATTTGTAATGGTTTGCTAAGAACTTGAGATGTTGCCAGGGAGTCCTGGTGGTGTAGTGAGTTACATGTTGGACTGACTGCTAACCGCAAGGCCAGCAGTTTGAATATCGGTGTGGGAGAAAGATGAGGCTGTAAATTAAGAAACCTCATACAGGGTCGCTGTGAGTCGGAGTTGTCCTGGCAGCGCACAGCAGAGATGTTGTCCTTGGGGTGTGGCACAGTATTTCCATGGAGTTACCATTTTCTAATATGTTGATCTTAGATTTTCATATCCAGAGACTTCCCATATGTCCATCCACCCAGAAATAATTCACTTCAGGTACTGGATTTATTCCTATGGAAAAGTCTCCATAGGAAACCTAGTGATCACCAGAAAGCCATATGGTGACATAATGAGGAGGAGTTACTTTGCTGCATTTTATACCAAGTGGTCTGAAAGCTGTATTCTGATATGTCCATCTTTCAGTTAGCTGTTTGTTTGTCTGCAGTTCAGATTTTCGTCTTTTTAGTTAGAATCACATTTCACTCATACTTATCACCTTAATTATAATTATATTGTTAGTATTTTCAAAGTTAAGTAAAAAAAAAAAATGTGGATTTATCATTTTTCAGGTGGTTTATCTCAATCATTAAATTTTGATTCTGATTTCATTTCTCAGAAAGTAATTTCAGTTTAAGGATTAACATGTTATTAAGACCATTTATCATCTGCAGAAGTCATTTGAACCCAATGATTTTTTTCCAAGTGATCATTTTAAGCAAAATTATTCATGTCTTGATTTTCTGAATTACTTCTCAGGTTCAAAGTTCTGGCTAATCAATACAAATCTATATACCCCACTTTGGAAATAGACATTGAAGGTGAATTACAAAAACTCAAGGTAATGCATGTCCTTTTAAGCACTTTTTTACCAAATTTGCTTCTAGGTCTCCCATTCATTCAGACATTATTGTTATTGTTGTTGTTAAATGCAACTGAGTAGGTTACAACTCATAGCGACTCTGTGTAGGCTTTCCAAGATTGTACATCTTTCTGGGAACACAGAGCGTCATCTTTCACCCAAGACTTTATGTTAGGAACTGAAAATACAAGATTGAAAAGCAGGTAGTACAAAAACTGTGGGTTCCATGTGACTTCCTCTGACTTCACAGTGGGGAAGGAGAATCAAACTCCAAATCAGCCCAAGGGCAATTACTATAAAGCAGAGGTCAGACATGCCTCCACTCTACAATCTTCTTACCCTATTCTGACACCATTCATCCCTCCCATAGCATTCTCTGTCTAACATTTAGGTCCGATAATCCCTTGCAGTGATCACACAGAACTCAAAACAATACTCAGGATTATGGGATTTCTGAGGAGAGTAAACAGAGTACAATTCAGGATTTAAAAAACTCAGGACACAGCAGTTCTCCAGTTAAGAACAATTCACTCTTGTCTTCGGCCTCTCAGCCATGTGGCATGCCTGTAGTAATGCAGAGAAGAGGCGTGCCTGACTAGAGAACTGCTATATCCTGAGTTGTTTCTGATCCTGAGTTGTACCCTGTGCACTTCCCTAATAAATGTTACAAAGTTCCTTTAGCCAGTCTGTGACTGTCCAACGGCACATTCTGAAAGGCAGCCTCCTACCCATAGACACTCGGTTTTAGTCCATCCTTGGGGCTAGAAGTTCACAGCTGCTCTGTTCCTCCATGCCACCACCTCTATTCTGCTACCCCCTCTGCTGTTGCTAATAACAGATACATGATGGAAATTATAAGTAAGAACAGGTTGGTAGCGTAGTGGTTACGAATCAGGCTGCGAACCTTAAGGTCAGTGGTTCGAAACTACCAGCCGCTCCGCGGGAGAAAGATGAGGCTTTCTACTCCTGTAAAGATTTACACCCTCGGAAACCCTGTACAGGGTCGCTATGGGTCGGAACCGACTCGATGGCACTTAACAACAACAACAGGTTGGTAAAAGGGATTGTTTGTCCATTATTAAATCTAAAAGCGTGTAGGTGAGAAAAAGAGCATGGCATATTTGAATAATATCACATAATATGGCTAAAGTATCTGGTGTGGAGTAAGGAACAGGACTAATAATAAAGTTAAATGTATAGAAGATCAGATCAAAGGTCTCATATGCAGTGTAAGAGAGTTTACCTTTCATCCTGAAGATAATGAGACAACGCTGAGTAATTTTGAATAGAGAAACAAAGAAGAGATTTGTATAAAATTTGCAAGATACACCAGTAAAAGGGTGACAAACAGGTGACCTTAAAGTTAACCTGCCAAGAACAAGGTATATAGGGAAACACTAAGGCAGATTTGCATAGACTAAATGGGACAGAGATAAACAGTGATACATGCTCAACTTTGGAACAACAGAACTCTGTGATACAGGGATCGAAGCATAGTCTGAAGAGAGGAAATAATACTAAGATGCTTGACTGTCTTGTGAATATTGGTTTCCCTTGCCTACTATTGTAAAATAGACACTTGACTGGGATAGAAAGGAGTATTGAGAAACATAATTACAGAATGCTTGTAAGCCCGTCCTCAGCCTATAACTGATTGGAATACCTAAAAGGGATTGTAGAACTTGCCCAGTGAAATAGGCCTCTTGCGGAACCTTTGTTGTGTATAGGACCTGAGGTGATACCCTGAACCTCATCCAGAACCTTCTGAGGTGGGACATTCTCACTGAAACTCACAAAATACATGAGCAGGCATGTAAGCTTGCTGGCAACTGCGTTGGTTTGCTGGTGAGTGGAAGCAGGAGAAAGACAATAATAAAGATATGGGCTGGGTTCGACCAAGTCGCATAGACTCCTGTCAACCTGGAGATGAGAGCGAGAAGAGGAAAGGCTGATTGGTCCAAAGTGTGGTGAGACGTGAGGACTCCTGAGCCCATGGACAAGGACATAGCCATGGAGGACTAGAGCTAAGAGGGAAGCACCCAGCTGATAGGAAGTGAGGGGAGATGCACAAGAACACCCAAACTTATAGATAGTATGCATTTGACATAGCCTTGATGACTTCATGATCAGAACTCGACTAGAGGAAGATAAATAAACAATTTTTGATGAAGGAAACAAGTGTAAATTGCTACAATTAGATGAACTTGACTTACACTTATGGATGTAGTAGCTCAAAACACCAACTGAGAGGGAAGGAGTCTTCACATCAAGTATCAATCCTATCCCCTCTGTATATGGGTTGATAGGGATGGGCAACTTAGACATTGGCTACCTAAAATTTATGGGCAAGAAAGGCACAAAATGACTGGCTTACAAGTTTTCAAGAGGGAGTTTAGTTTGAGTGTGCACAGGAAGGTAGGATCCCCACTGAATAGTTTTCATCGTATCTAGATGGGTTTGGTGAAAGGAGATGTGGATAAGATTCTTATGATTCAGTAGTGAGTAATTGTTATCATGACCAATTGTTACTATTACAACTGTGAAGGTAGAAATTTTGTAACAAAAATGGGGGAGTAAGTTAATCTTACATTCCAGAAACAAAGGACTCTAGGACCATCAAGGTCCCAAAAAGCACTAGTGGAATGTGGGACCCTATCCAGAGAAGCAATGACACCAGAGATGGAGGCAGAGATGGGGACATGGAGAGATTGAGCAGCTGAGGACTCTGGACTCATGGAAAAAGAAAGGCTGTGTAGACAGCTTGCAGCCAGGAGGCAAGCTTGCAGAATGTCCTCTTAGCTTTTTAAATGATTATATATTCCTGAGTGTTTTTGTTTACATTCCCCCACTTCCCCCCGACACACAAAAAAACCCCACAACAAAACAGAGGGAATAGAAGCAAATACTGTTGAATGATGATGTAAAGAGGAGATTGTAATCATTTTAATGAAATGATGAGTGTAAAACCAGTGTTCTCCCATGTAAACTATCACTCAATTCACAATAAACACTTGAATTAAAAAAAAAAAGTTAACCGGCCTATTTAAGAATGGTAGTAGTCAAGTCTGTCATTCTCCCCTCCCTTCTATTTACCCAAACTTTTTGGTGAATTTCAAGCTGCTTCTGCCTATTTTGCATATCTGATTGTTATTCCTAGTGTTCTATAAATATCAACATCCAATTCCAGAACTTAGGAAGAGTCTACAAACCTCTTATGGCATTCCAGACTCAGGTCTATCCACTTACCAAATTCCTAACAAAATGACCTTTGAAGAACATTCTAAATGTTAGGTATTTGGACTTCAGTGTGTTAATTGTTCCTTAAAATAGATGCCCTCCAAACTCCCTCCCTTGCATTCTGTCATTCAGCAAATACTTTAAAGTTATTTTCAGCAACTTGGAAATATTTATATGCTAAAGTGTGAGTGTGGAGCTGTAGCATAAGCGCTAGACTGCTAACCACAGGGTCAGCAGTTCAAACCCACCAGCTACTCCTTGGAAACCCTGTACAATGTCACTATGAGTTGAAACTGATTTGATGACACTTAACAACAACTTAAGGGATTTCATGAGAGGTATAGTCATTTCATCAAAACTACCAGTGGTTCCGCTGGAGAAAGATGAGGCATTCTGCTCCCGTAAAGATTTACAGCCTCGGAAACGCTGTGCAGGGTCGCTATGAGTCGGACCGGACTCCTTAGTACTTAACAACAACGTAGTCGTTTCAGGCATAATAAAAGGAATAAGTAAAAGATTGGAAACTGGAGGCAAATGTGAAGCTATGGCTTTATTAGTCAATGAATATATTTGAGGAGTCCTGGTGTGGCCCTGTAGGATAAGCACTGGACTGCTAACCGAAAGGTTGATGATTCAAATCCTCTAGCAGCTCATCGGAAAACTTATACGGGGTTGCTATGAGTTGGAAGGGACTTGACGGCACTTAGAACAAACAACATACTTGAGATTAATAAGTCAATCCTGGAATTTCCGTAGTTAAGTATAAGTAAAACTAGATGTTTATTGCAAGTATACTATAGACATTGTGAGATGGTCTTGTTTATTCATTTTAGCTGAATTATAAAATTAAGTGATACTAAAATAATTTTGAAAAAACTTTATAAAGCTAACGTTTAAAGCAGGATTTGTTGTTGTAAAGTGCCCTGGAGTCCGTTCTGACTCATAATATCTACAAATACCAATTATTTGTAGACAGTATCTACAAATAATACCAATGAGATATTTTGTTATAATTAAATGCAAAAGGGAAACAATATTTAGCAATTATTTGTTGAGTATTTGCATATCTGGCCATGTAGCTTGTGACTCTCACTACTTTTTCAGAATCATTTTGATGCAATTTTTCAAATTTCATGGCCACCTGAGTAACAAATGCAACTTTTCAAATTCCTCAAAATTTAAAAGTGCAGTATAGTATAGTCACTTTTTGTTTGAAACCTGTTTTGTAAAATTTAAGTACTTGGTTATTTATTTGCTGTGAAGTTAGTATAGAACCTTGTGGATAACAGTCCAGTGCTTATCCTAAATTTATTAGTATGCATTAAAATCTGGTTTTTGTCTTGATGTATAGGGTTATATGGAAAGAATTAAACCAATGGTGAAAGATGGAGTTTATTTCCTTTATGAGGCCCTCCATGGACCACCAAAGAAAATTTTGGTGGAAGGTGCAAATGCTGCACTGCTTGATATTGATTTTGGTAAGTGACCTCTGTCATGTGGGGGACTTGACTGAAACCTTAAGTACTTGAGATACCTGTAAAATTAATGTAGCTCTTAGTTTATATATTCAGGAATGGTGGGAGTTTATCGTAAGCCCGTCTGTTTTTAAAGAATATTGCGGAAAGCATAATTACATGTATTGTAGTTTTTAGAAAATTTTTCATTTGGCCTTAGTAGGTTTGGGGTTCTGAAAATTGTGATTTTCCGTATTTAGTTCATGGTTTGGTTCCAGTCCTCACCTCCTATGGAAGGATTCCATTTTAATTCAATCCTTTTATTTTCATCTCAGGAATTAATATACATTTATGTTAAACATTCATATTCTGAGATTTATGAAAGCCTGTATACCCTGATATCAACTTCCGGGGTGTGAGACTCTCTGGATAGAGCCTGAGTTTTTCCTTCTTCTTTACAGGTTTAATGCTTAACTTCTTCAAACTGCTTCCCTATTGGTTTCCTGACCATTCTATCTAAATGTGATCTGTCAAGACAACTGTGATACGCATTTCATTGGTTTTTGACCCCAGGAAACCAATTAAAGAAAATAAATTCATAGTAGATATATGTTGTTGTTGTTGTTAAGTGCCATCGAGTTGGTTCCGACCCATAACGACACTACATAGGGTTTCCTAGGAGCAGCTGGTGATCTTGAACCACTGACCTTGAAGTTCAAACCAGCTTTGCAGTCCAGCACTTTAACCCATAGTGCCACACCAGGACTCCTCAGTAGATACATAGGATATCACAGTATGCCTATCCAATCTGGAAAGAAAGGGCCTAATTAGCAGAGTGACTAGGTAACTGTGAAGGGAATCTTTGGTGGGCAAAGGAAAGTACATTTTAATGTATAATTTTGAAATTGTTCCTTGGGTAGACACTGAAGACTGGACAAGTATTAAACTATCACAAAATTCTCAGTGTATTGCTGTCATTCCAGAGGGCTGATGCACGTTAAATACTGAATTCAGATAAATTTGTTATAAATTAAAATACACAGATGATAATTCTGTGTGAAATAAACACTAGGGTTTTAGCATTAAATTGTTTATCAGTTGAGAATCATAGAGAGCAAAATCCATAATTGTACATACATTCTAGGAGTTTCTCCAATATAAGCACTTCAGTTTTATTTTTATATATATGGAGTCCTGGTGTGGCACTGCAGAAGAATGCGCTTGACTGCAAGGTCGGTGGTTTAAACCCACCAGCTGCTCCTCGGTAGCCTTATACAGGGTTATTATGAGTTGGAACACATACACACATGTTTTTCTCTCTTTATAGACAAAGAGAGTGAAACTGAGTTTTGAGATTATGGTTACAATTATGTTCAAGTCTTTCAAATACCTAGAATATACTCAGATGCAGAATTTTAATAGTACTTCCGTTTAAAAATTGTGTGTGTGTATGTGTTTATATTTTAATATTTGTTTCTGTTTTTAGGGACTTACCCTTTTGTAACCTCTTCAAATTGTACTGTTGGAGGCGTTTGTACTGGTTTGGGTATGCCCCCTCAAAATGTGGGAGAAGTGTATGGAGTTCTGAAAGCTTACACAACTAGAGTTGGTATTGGTGCCTTTCCTACAGAGCAAGATAATGTAAGTTTGTTTCACAGTAACTCTAATTCAAATGTAGCAAAGCTTATTTAAAATGAATTCTTGTGTCCTGTGCCTTTCCATATTCCTTCCTTCCTAAGATTGGTCAGATCAACATTTTCTTCAAATCATATAATAATGATTCCAGATTAAAAGAGGCAATGAAATAACAGCCTTAATAAGAATGGTACAAGTCAGGGAATAGGCAATTCCTAGATGGGAAAATTAGATTGTATAGAGACTGTAGTTTATTAGATCTTTGAACATTGTTTTCAGCCTTAATTCTGTTCCAAAGGGCGTTGTAATAAACAAAAGCCAAAACCAAACCTACTGTCATTGGATCGATTCCAGTTCATGGCAGCTCCATGTGTTACACAATAGAACTGAACTTCATCGTGTTTTCTTGCCTGTAATCTTTATGGAAACAAGATTGATAGGCCTTTTTTTCCACCATACCACTGGGAGGGTTCAAACTGCCAATGTTTTGGTTAACAGGTGAGTTGTAACCACTTTGTATTAATAGCTGTTATATGTGAATTTGACTTATGGTTTTCAGTCAGGAAAAGCCAGGGTTGTTGTTCCAATAAATTGTTTAACTTGTCTACTTTAATAAATACTTCTTAACTACTTAATTTGTAGTATGCAACACTTAGTTGGTCATTAATGTCAATTTAAATTCGTAGACGTTACCTCCATGATATGTTAAACATTTTTGGTAAAAATTGAAACCTAAAATGGATCTATTCCATTAATGTCTTCCTCATATTAAACCCAGTGATTCAGTGGAATTCTTTCAACTTACATCTTAGTCATTTAGTTAGCTTCTGATAATTATTTCTAAGCGATTTTGTTGTTGCTGTGTGCCTTGGATTTGATTCTGACTCAAGGACAGAGTATAACTGTCCTAGGGGTTTCCAAGACTGTAAATCTTTATGGAAGCAGACTGCTTCATCTTTCTCCTGCAGAGCGGCTGGTGGGCTCAAACCACCAACATTTTGGTTAGCAGCTTAGCATTTAACCATTACACCTTAAAGAGGTTTCCACTTCCTATGATCTTTAGTATAATTTCAACTAGATTGTTAGCACTGGTGTTCTAATCCCAATTTCTCTTTCCTAGGATATTGGAGAATTATTACAAACAAGGGGTAGAGAGTTTGGTGCAACGACTGGAAGGAAAAGAAGATGTGGCTGGTTGGACCTCGTTTTACTTAAATATGCTCACATGATTAATGGATTCACCGCGTGAGTATTCTGCAGAAACACTTATTTCTGGAAATAATAGGACAATTCATGAATGTGGCTTTAATTTTGTGGGGTAGAAACTTGAAATAGTATCATAAATAAAAATAATCACTCTGGCTTTTGAGCTAAAATTGTAGGTCTAGGTAGCAGTTATCTTTCTCTTTCTAGACTTCTAAGACTGGAAAGAAAATTAGGGAGGGTAATATACATGAGTGATTTCGAGCATAGATTTGATACCTGACTCCCTGAATTCAAAGTTCAGGGTCATGCATTATTCTTACGTTACTTGAAGCCAGTTAATCTTTCTGTTCTCCGTTCTGTCATCTTTCAAATCACGGTGACAGCATTAACCACTACATAGAGGTTTTGAGAAATAGGTGAGAAATGTAGTGAAAAGCATGTGTATAACACACTACTTGGCACATTGAAAATGCTTAATGAAATTCGTTATTAATACAAACACATAAATATACTCATGTCTGTATTGATTAGACATTAAATTTTAGCAAGTAATGAAACTAAAGGATAAAAAAATTAATTTGTGGAAGAGAATCTCAAACATAGTATCTTATTTAATTTCTACAGATTTCCCTTTAAAACCCTGTTTTCCAGTCAGTTTATCTGGAGATTTTGAAGTGTCGTGAAGAGGTCCTTGGTGTGATTTCCTTACTCCCCTTTGAAAATTTCTGCCTCACAGGGTGGAATGTTGGTAACCAGAGTGAATAAAGGAGGGGTGAATGGCATGTTTGTAAATGTACTAGATCTAGTGAGCGCTTGTGACAATCCATGCTGAACAGTGAGTGTTGCTGTGTTGCCACAGCCATTAGGAATGCATCCTTAACTCCAGGCAGCCTTCCCACTAGAGTGTGGTGTGGATTGGTTGTAAAAACGCTCCGCAAGTGTGTGGGTTACTTAGTGACATTCTTTTACAATTTCTAATAGAAAGTAACATAGTGGTAGGTCACTTGAGCCTTTTTTAAATTATGAAGAATAAACACCAGTATATTGTCCACTAGAGTTTTATATGTGGCATGCTGTAAAATATAATCCTAATCTGTTTTCAGAATTGCTTTGGAACTTTTGCTTTATATGGATTTTCCCTTAATCACTCATCATATTGAATGTGAAGGCCTTAATGAGTTTGCTGTTTTAACATTGCTCTTTGTTCCAAAATTAGGTTGGCACTTACCAAATTGGACATTTTGGATATGTTTACAGAAATCAAAGTTGGAATTGCTTACAAGTTAGATGGTGAAGTCATACCTCATTTCCCAGGTATTCTTTCTTTGACTATATTTATAGAATACTATACAGTCAGTGTATTAATGCAGTTTCATGTTATTCTTTATAATTTGTGGCATACAGCCAAAAAAGACTTGATAAATAGTACAAGTTAGTAACTTAGTCTTAGCATTTGCTTCCTAACTCTGCTGTACATTGGTGCTAGGTCACGGTAGTTCTCAAACTCAGAATAATAAAGATGAAACCTCTGAGCCTTGTTGTGCTGCCCCTGAATCTCACCATCTCTATTTTGACCCTGATTTCCATGAACGCTTCACTTCCTTCCTTTCTTTCTTGGGGAAAGTGAGGTAAGAGAAAAGATCCCAGCTGCTAGTGGTAATGAATGAAGCTCTCATAACATTAGCCAACCCTTATGCCAACCAAATTATTTTTCTGACCTTTTATACTGTGTCTAAAATGAATGGGTGTAGGGAAGCTTCCTACTTAAGGCAGTGTGTTTTCAGACTTAGGTATGGTTATATGATTTCTTCAGTTACTCAGGTTTCTATAAAAGTTTCTAGTGCCTAGAAGTAGGGACTGTCCATTTGTCTTATCCTGTGAGTACTAGGAGTACCCCAAGTGAAAGGAAGTTGGCTGTAATGAAACTTGGTAGGCTGGTAGGTTTTGTGACTTGATATTGATGACCTGGTGTGGACTGCTAATCACAAGGTTATCAGTTCAAACCCACCAGCTGCTCCTTGGAAACCCTATGCAGGGTCTAATGAGTTGGAACTGACTCAGTGGTACTTACAACAACAATTGTTGACTAGTACTTGTTAAGGAGCTCTGGTAGCGTAGTGATTAAGAATCGGGCTGTGAGCTGCAAGGTCAGCAGTTCGAAACTATCAGCCGTTCTGCGGGAGAAAGATGAGGCTTCCTGCTCCCGTGAAGATTTACAGCCTCGGAAACCCTGTTCAGGGTCGCTATGAGTCGGAACCGACTCCACGGCACATAACAACAACAACAACTTGTTGAGGATAACTACAAATGCTTGAAAAGTGTACATGTGTTGTTTTTCTTTTTCCTATAATACAAGAAAGGTATTAATTGACGTGGTAGATATTGTTCCAATATCTTATTTCCTAATGATTAGTCCTACTTCCCCAACTATTAAATAAATCCAAGCATGGACTATTAACATGTAGCAGATCTACCATAGAGAATATAGCAGCAAAGACATTTAATTAAAATATTAAAAACTAAAAACTTGTCAGTTTTATGAGTTTCTTTTTAAATCTGAGTTAGCTGTTTTAGGTCAGGTTGCCCTTGAAACAAACTCTGAGAGGGAAACTTGCATCCAGATAGTTTATCTCAGAAACACTTGTGAAGATAGATAAGAGTTGTAATGAAGTGTAACCATTGCCACCAGGAGCTGTAGCCTGGGATAACCTTTTGTAGTTATCCTTAATTGAGGCAAGTGACCAAGACTTTGTATCTTCTATCAGCCAATCCCTGAATGAGGGCTGTTCCTTGCCCTTTGGCCAAAGACAGTTCTTGGGGAGGGATGAAGCTACTAGTCATCAGTAAGCAGTATTCGCTGCTTGTATGCAGCTGGAAAATAAGTGTCTCTGCCCTGAAAGAGGTGATCTGGGCACTGTGCCATAGCATTAGTATAGTTAATTCCTATAATATTTGGATTTACTTACATTGTAAAATAAGTGCTCCCGCCTAGTCTGAGATTATCTCCTGTAGGATTCCATTGGGTCTCTTTTCTAGGGAGAATTGCAAGAGGATGGTTAGTATTATAAATTTCACTCCTGCTTTAACTATCAAAGTGGAAATGTAAAACCAAGAGTGCCATTAAACTGTATGCTAAAACTCCACCTTGTTGGATAGAGTTTTATGTGCCAGAACCCACAAAGAAAGAAGTCACCATCCTGGCCAGCATAACTAACCTTGACCTCATGAGGAGGTAGGGCTCTTGTTAAATAGTGTGGGTGGGAAGTATGTTTGGCAAACATTAAGTACTTTCTGGAGATTTAACCTCTCAGATACTGATTTCCATATGTCACAACTGATTTAGGTCTAGAAATCAGACAAGTGTTCACTATTTATTATTGGGTCAATTACCCTTGTTGTTAAGTGCTGTCAAGTTGATTCTGACCCATAGCAACCCTGTATAGGGTTTCCAAGGAGCAGCTGGTGAGCTTGAATGACCGACCTTGCAGTTCAAATGACTTGGCAGTTTGATACATTAGCCCACAGGACCACACCAGGACTCCCAATTACTCTTTGCCTCCTGATAGTCCATCTTTGATTTATTTTGCTTTAAAGATTAATACCCTTATTGATTGCCTATGGAATCCTGGTGACACTTGGCTGCTAACTGAAAGGTCAGCAGTTCAAATCCACCTGTCGCTTCTCTAGAAAACGATGAAGTACGCTTCTGTAAAGATTACAACGCTGGAAAGCCTGTGATGTAGCTCTCCTCTGAGTTATAGGGTCACTGTGAGTCCATCAACTTGATAGCAACAAGTTTTTCGGCAGCCAGTCTTGGAGTGCTGGTGTGGCGTTGTAGTATAATCACTGAACTGCTAACTGAAAGATTGGCAAGTTAAACCCACCAGCTAGTCCTTGGAAACCTTATGCAGGGTCGCTATAGTTGGAATCCACTTGACAGCATTTAACAACATCATCTTGCTACTAACCATCTCCTTAGCTCTTTGACAATCCGGACTTGTTTACTGCCACTCTGATTGTTGTTGTTGTTAGGTGCCATCGAGTTGGTACTGACCCATAGTGACCTTATTCACAGCAGAACAAAACACTGCCTGATCCTGGGCCAACCTCACTACTGTTGCCACGCTTGAGTCCATTGATTCTGCCACTTGGCCAGTCCATCTTGTTGGGGGTCTTCCTCTTTTTCTCTGACCCTCCACCTTACCAAACATGATATCCTTCTCCAGCGACTGGTCCCTCCTGACAATATGTCTGAAGTATGAGAGATGAAGTTTGGCCAGCTTGGCCTCCAAGGAGCACTCTGGCTACACTTCTTCCAAAACGGATCTATTGGTTCTTTTGGCAGCCCATGGCACTTTCAACATTCTCATCCAACACCATAATTCAAAAGCATCAATTCTTCTACAGTCTTCCTTATTCACTGTCCAGATGTCATGTGCATATGAGGATATTGAAAATACCATAGCTTGGGTCAGGCGTACCTTTAGTCCTCCAGCTGACATCTTTGCTCTTCAACACTTTAAAAAAGTCTTGTGCAGCAGATTTGCCTAGTGCAATACATCGTTTGATTTCTTGACTGCTGTTTCCATGAGTGTTGATAGTTGATCCAAGAAGAATGATTGTAGATCTTGATAATTCACCTTGCTTCTGAAAGTTAAGTGTTGCCAACTGGCTTTTATTTTGAGGGTCTTCTGTTATCTCCATCCACCACTCGTTTGTCAGTTTATTGCACTGTGGGGCTAGTACATTGCTGGAAGCTATGCCACCTGTATTTTAAATACCAGCTGGGGCACCCATGGTGGATGGGTTTCAACGGAGTTTCCAGACTAAGAACAGATGAGGAAAAAGGAGAGACAGACTACTTTTAAATGATTAGTCACTGAAAGCATTATGAATAGCAATATAACATTGTCTGATACATCACTGGAAGTTGAGCCCCTCAGGTTACAAGTATCAAAATAGAAGAAGGACCTGCCTCCTCAAAGTAGGAGTTTACCTTAATAACATGGATGAAGCAAAGCTTTTGGGACTTTCATAGGAACAACTCAAAATGTGAAGAAAAAGCTGCAAGCATCCATTAGTTATCAGAACGTGAAATTTATGAATCTAGGAAAATTTAAGTTGTCAGAAATAAATGGAACACATAAAGATTGGTATCTTGGTATTAGTGAACTGAAATGGACTAGTATTGACCATTTTAAATTGGACAGTCATGTGGTTTACTATGTCAAGAAGGACAAAGAGGAATGGCATCACATTCACCATCAAAAACATTTCAAGATCATCTGTCTGTGATATAATATCAATATGCCTAAAAGGAAAAACTATTGATAACACTATTATTGAAATGTATGCACCGACTCTATGAGGAAATTGAAGAATTCTATCAATTTCTTTAGTCTGAGACATTCACTCAAGATGCATTGATAACTACTGGTGATTGGAATGTGAAAGAAACAAAGAGAAAGGATCAATAGTTGGAAAATAGGGCCTTGGTGAGCAGGTCCACCAGAACTAAAATATGGACCTTGAGTATGTTGTTGTTAAGTGCCGTCGAGTCAGTTCTGACTCATTGTTCATATTGTTGTTGTTAGGTGCCATTGAGTCATTCCCAACTCGAGAGAATGAAACACTGCCCTGTCCTCACAGTCGTTGCTACCCCTGACCTCATCACTTCTGCCACAGTGCCAGTCCACTTTGTTGGAGGTCTTCCACTTTTTCTATGACACTCCACCTTACCAAACATGACATCCTTTTCTTGGATTATCCTGACAATATGTTCGAAGCATGAATGAAGTCTTGGCCATCCTGGCTCCCAAGGAGCATTCTGGTTGTATGCCTTCCAACATAGATCTTTTTGTTCTTTTGGCAGTCCATTGTACTATCAGTATCTTCCTCCAACACCATGACTCAAATGCATCAATTCTTCTACGGTCTTCCTTATTCATTGTCCAACTTTCACATGCATATGAGGTTATTGAAAATATCATGGCATGGGTCAGGTGCCCCTTAGTCCTCAAGCTAACATCTTTGCTCCTCGACATTTTGAAGAGGTCTTGTGTAGCACATTTGCCTAATGCAATGCATCGTTTGATTTCTTGACTGCTGCCTTCATGAGTGTTGATGGTAGATCCAAGCAAAATGAAGTCTTTGACAACTTCAGTCTTTCCTCCATTTATATGGATGTTGCTTATTGATCTAGTTGTGAGTATTTTTGTTTTCTGTACATTGATGTACCACACATACCGAAGGCTGTGGTCTTTCATCTTCATTGAAAGTATTTTAAGTCCTCTTGACTTTCAGCAAGCAAGATTGTGTCCTCTGCATATTGCAGGTTGTTAATGAGTCTTCCTCTAATCCTGATGCACATTTTTCTTCATACAACCTAGTTTCTCAGACTATTTGCTCAGCATATGGATTGAATAAGTATGGTGAAAGAATAGAACCCTGGTGCATACCTTTCCTAATTTTAAACCATTCAATGTTTCCTTGTTCTGATAAAAAAGACTGCCTCTTGGTCTGTGTGCAGATTCCTCATGAGCACAATTAAGTGTTCTGGAATATTCATTTTTCAGTGTTGTCCACAGTTTGTCATGATCCACACAGTTGAAAATCTTTGCGTGTCAGTAAAGCACAGGTAACCACTTTTCTGGTATTCTCTGCTTTCAGCCAAGATCTATCTGATATCAGCAGTTTTATCTCCCTTCCATGTCCTCTTCTGAATATGGCTTGAACTTCTGGAAGTTCTTTGTCAATGTATGGTTGGAACCATTTCTGTATTACCTTTAATACAACTTTACTTGCATGGGATATCAACGATATTATCTGAAGATTTCCACCTTTATTGGGTTTCCTCTCTTTGGAATGGACACAAATATGGATCTCTTCTAGTTAGTTGGCCAGATAGTTGTCCTTCAGATTTCTTGGCACATGTAAGTAAATGCCTCCAGTGCTGAATCAGTTTGTTGAAAGATTTCAATTTGTATTCCATATATTCCTGCTGCCTTGTTCTTTGCCAGTGACTTCAGTGTACCTTGGACATCTTCCGTCACGATTATCGGCTCTTGATCATGTGCTCCATGCAGTCTTTGATTTTCACAAATATTTCAAGTCCTCTTCCTTGCGTATCACAAGTTGCTCATCAGTCTTCCTCCAGTCCTGATGCCACATTCTTCTTCATATAATCCAGTTTTTCTTGGATTATTTGCTCAGCATACAGACTGAATAAGTATGGTAAAGAGATACAAACCTGGAGCATACCTTTCCTGACTTTAAACCATTCAGTATCTCCTTGTTCTGTTCTTCCTTCAGTACCATTGGCTCTTGGTCATATGCTACTTCTTAAAATGGTTAAACATTGACCTCCTTCCATCTTCTTTTGATGCTTCCTTTATTGTTCAGTATTTTGCCATAGCATTTTTCAGTACCATAAGTCGAGGTTTGAATTTTTTCTTGAGTTAACTCAGCTTGAGAAATGTTGAGCATGTTCTTCCCTTTTGAGCTCCCTCCAGGTCTTTGCATGTTTTGTTATATTTGACTCTGTCTTCTCAAACTGACCTTTGAAATTTTCTGTTCAGCTCTTGTACCTCCTTCTTCCATTTGCTTTAGAATGTCTACACTAGAAAGCAAGTTTCAGTGTCTTTTCTGACATCCATTTTGGTCTTTTCTTTCTTTCTTGTCTTCTTAATGGCCTTTTGCTTTCTTCCTATATGATGTTATTGGTATCATCCCATAACTCTTCTGGTCTTCAATCTTCAGTGTCTAATGCATCAAATCTGTTCTAAATTCAGGTGACATATATTCAAGGTCATATTTTTGCTCTTGTGGACTTGTTTTCATTTTCTTCAGCTTCACCCTGAATTTGTATATGAACAATTGATGGTCTGTTCCACATTTTGCCCCTGCCCTTGTTTTGGCTGATGATATGGAGCTTTTCTCCTCTCTCTTTCCACAGATGTAGTCTGTTTGATTTCTGTGTATTCCATCTGGTGAGGTCCATGTGTATAGTCATCTTTTATGTTCTTTGAAAAAGGTATCTTCAACGAAGAAGTCATTGGTCTTGCAAAGCTTTTTTCATGTGATCTCTAACATTGTTTCTATCACCAAGGCCATATTTTCCAACCACTGATCCTTCCTCTTTGTTTCCAACCTTTGCATTCCAATCACCAGTAATTATCAATACATCTTGATTGCATGTTTGATCAATTTTAAAATGAAGACATTGATAGAATTCTTCAATTTCATCATCACTGGCTTTAGTAGTTGGTGCATAAATTTCAATAATAGTGCTATTAACTGTTCTTCCTTTAGGCATATGGATATTTTCCTATCACAGATAGCGTTGTATTTCATGACTGATCTTGATATGTTCTTTATGATGATTCATGGCGACCAAACCAACGAACCCGTCCAAGTAGGAAAAGCATATATGAGGAACTAAATGCTGCCAGTCAAGGAAGGGAGGAAGTAGTGGAACAGTAACTTGAAAAAGAGCATATTGATATGGGAGTTCTCTCCCATGATCCATGATACAGGATTTCAAATTTCTGGCAAGGACCTTGACAGCTGATGGAAGAATGTTCCTGAGAGCACTGAGAAAGTGATGAGTCACACTAAATAGAAATGTTGATATGAGGAGTCAAGACTCAGTGGGACTCCCACTTGTAGTCAACAAGGAGCACATTATTCCAGACTAGCTGTCCTTGTGTAAACAACTGTAACACTGAACAAAGTATATGAGAACTCCTTTCAAACACATGATACAAGGCAGCACAAACCTGCAGTTCTTGATGGAAAGGAAAACTCATGAGAAGCTTCTTGGTTTGGTCCTGCAGATCGTGCAGAGTATCACCTCTGATAGTCACACCTTGCCTGAAGCTGGTGCTGAACCACCCTCATGCTGTCATTGCCTTTTCCTAATTCCTCAAGAGCCATCTAGTTTCATTATTCAATTGTGTTTATTTCTCAATGCCTGTGATGTTACCATAGTCTGTGAGTGGTACAAACTGTTAAAGTTTTCTGCTGTAGAAAGAGGAATTTCAAGTATACCAAAGGCACCTCCGAAGAAAGGCCTGGTAACCTTCTTCCAAAAATTCAGCAGTTAAAATCGCTATGGAGCACAGTTCTACTCTGACAACACATAGGGTCGCCATGGGTCAGAATGGACTTGGCAGCAACTGATGGTTAAGATATTACCAGCTGGTTAATGATCCAACTTCAGAATCCCTTTTTAAAGAATGATCTTTCCCAGACTACTGTGGCCCCAACTACCTTAGGTTGCATTCCCTTGAAACTGACTCCAGTAGGGGGATTGATTTGCAAATGGGAAGTTTGTTTTTAGCAGCAACATCTTTTTTTTTTTTTCAGTTACACTACAACTTTATCATAACTATCTCTAAGCACACAGAATAACAAGTTACTAAGGGAA
>NW_006408683.1:6111960-6119162 GCF_000296735.1 Chrysochloris asiatica
CCCCAGCGAGATGGATTGGCAAAGTGGCAGCATCAGTGGGCTTAAGCATGGCAACAACTGTGAGGTTGGCCCAGGATTAGGCAGTGTTTCGTTCTGTTGTGCATAGTGTCGCTGTGAGTCGGTACCAACTTGATGGCACCTAACAACAACAACAAAGGATGAAACAGCCTCCATGTGATGAACTTAATAGACTTAACTCTCGAATGAATGAAAGCTGAAAAAAATGTGAAACCTTGAATGATGAAAATGTTTAACAAAATCATGCTATGTTCATTGCTACATTTTCAGTCACAGCACAGAGTTATAGCCTGTAGCCCGAATGTTGTTGCTGCTGTTATTAAGTGCCATTGAGTCAGTTCTGACACTGTATAGTTTCTGAGGAGCAGCTGGTGAGTTTGAACTGCTGATCTTGTGGCCAAGTGCTTATCCTACAGCACCTCGATGGCACAACACTGTAATAGGGATAACTGAGAAAGTCTACCCACTGGCAGTGATTCAATTCTGACTCATAGTGACCCTACATAGTGTTTCCAAAGCTGCTGATCTTAACGGGAGCAGACCATGTCATCTTTCTCCTGCGCAGAGGTTGGTGGATTTGAACTGCTGACCTTGTGGTTAGAGGCACAATGCCTGGAAAACTGCAGCACTTTGCCATGGACCACAGTTCCAAGGACACTTGAACAGTCGTGTAGTTAAGCCTGTGAACAGCCCACGCTTTCCATCAATGCTTGCAATAGCAGCAACATCTTTGAGGGAGTAATAGAAGCAGAATGAAAAAGAAGTTGAATTACAATGTGATTACAGAACAAGCTTTCAGTAGATGGGGAGATGGGAGGGGTGGACTGCCCCGGAGGCAACTCTCTTCAATGAAAGGCAAGTCAGGGGTGGCAAACTCTGGACTGTGCGTGGTCACCATGCAGTACTTCCAGGGAATGAGACTGAGTCCTGAAGAAAGAAATCTGTGACAGAGTCCCATAGCACCCGCTGTACTGCATTTAGTCAAAGGAACTATTCTTTTTGTTTGTAGTTTTTATTTGGGGATATGTAGGAAGTGGCTAGATAGAATAATGAAGAAAATTCTTGCTTTGCTTTTGAACACAACCACTAAAACAATACATTTTTTAGATGGAAGCAGGTATGTAGACCTCTGTGAGGTTGGGGCTATTTATACAGTTTCCTATTCACTAATTCAGAGTACAGAATCACCAAACCTCCATGTATTTAAAGTTTTAGTTTTGCACCAAAATACATTTTTTCAGCAAAACCTATCTTGTAGCTAGGTAGATAGCTACATAAACTTGATCTTATTAGTAGTGAATGATCAGTGTGTTGCTGCAGAAATACAGATGCTTGTTATAGTATACTGCTTCAGATGGTGCATGTATTTTGCCTTCCTATAATCTGAAAAAATTCTAAATTTCTAACACATTTGGCTCTAAAAATTTTAGGAGAGATTGGGAACCTGTGGTATATATTTTAAAAAAACAAACAAAAAACCAAACTCTTGATATTAGGCATTGTATTCCATGAGCACATATATTCTTCACTTTTAGCAAACCAGGAAGTTTTAAATAAAGTTGAAGTTCAGTATAAGACTCTGCCGGGATGGAACACAGACATATCAAATGCAAGGACATTTAAAGAACTGCCTGTTAACGCACAAAATTATGTTCGATTTATTGAGGATGAGCTTCAAATTCCAGGTAAATAGAAACCTTTTGTGAACAGTATTTAATCTTTAATATTTCTATATTTGAGTTAACTATTTGCCTTTAGAATCAGATAAGAGAAAGATTACTACATTTGCAGAGTGTTCATGATGTGCATTAATGCCCAGAAAGATGAAAAAAAATTGTATTCTGTAGAGTACATGTTGCTTGTCTGACAGTACTCCTCCATATGCCTGGAGATAATAGATTACCTCTCATGTTGACCCTGTCTTTAATTCTGTCAGTTTGCTTGTAGCTCTATAATGTTTTCTTTCATTCCTTTTTCTCTTAACAACAAATCTTTTTGTATCTTTATTATCACCAAAATGGTTGGTTTGCTTATTTCTTCATTTGGGGTTAAACCATCCTTGAGAATGGGGGGAGTTCCTGGATTAGACATTAGGAAATAGTAGGTACAGAAAAAAAGAAATCTCAATTGGAAAAAAGTATAAGAAAATAATAAACAAAAACAGATGATGGCCTGACATACCCAAGTTATGGTTAATAACTAGTTATGTAGAAACTTTCTGATAACAATTTGCTTTCCTTTCCTTTTATTTCCATGATGGAGATTTGAGAGACAAGAGAAAGTGATGAAGGTGGGAGCTATTCCCCATGTACAATGTGTTATGTACTCTACTTTCATAGAGTTCATTTCAAATGTCTTTTGTTCCAAATTATTAGCTGCCTCTTCCAGCTTGCTTTCAAATTCAGTAAGCATATTTGCTCATTGCTCTTACTCAAACAATGAAAAAATATATATCTACAGCAGTGAGTCGCAGTGAGTCTTAACTGTAAAATTCCACATAAGTTTATCCTAACAGTACCCTGTTGGACACAGTAATTCCGTGAACAATGTAAAACCATATGATACAGATGATTAGAGATTCCCATAGGCTGGTACAGTAGACAGTTGCTAAGGCTATCCAAGTTAAAATATTATTTTAGTCTAGATACTTTTACTTTTGAGATATAAAAGTTACAATGGGTCTCCAGTCGTTTTTTTTTTTTTTTTTTTTCTTCATCATCTCTAACTTGATCAGAGTTTCTTTAAGTCAGATGATTTTTTAAAGTTAAAAGTTAACGGCAGGGGATTGGAACCATGGCAATGAAACAGTATACGATAGAATGAATGTAAAACTAATATTCTCCCATGTAAACTATCATATAATTCACAATAAAACATTTAAAAAAAAAGTTAATGGTAAACGTTTACTGCATCTTGGCTATATATTGTGTGTAGAAATAAGCGTAGACTGCTAGCAGAATAGGAAAAAGACAGCAAAAAATGTATGGAGAGAAACGTTAAAACAGTGGCCTATCTCATAATCCCAAAGATTGAGCATTATAAATTAACGCTAGTTTTTGTTTGTTTGTTTCTAGTTAAATGGATTGGTGTAGGTAAATCCAGAGAGTCTATGATTCAGCTCTTTTAAGGATTTTCAGTGACAAGAAACACTCCTGAGAAGGGGAATAAAAGACTTTCACAAACATTTATGATCTGCAAATTCAAGAATAAAGACATTGAAGTGAGTTGTACGCCTACAGTTGTTTCCAGTCTTTTAAGATGGATGGCTGTTGGTGGAAATAAACTTTGGCATATTCCAATGTCAGCTTTCCTTCCATGGCATAATTGCCGAATCATTTGTTGCTCCTGCTGCTCATGGTGCCACATTTTCTGTTAATGTTCAGTAATTGTATAATCCCTGTTTGAAATCTAAAATAGAATTACTTTAATGTAGTTTTTCTTCATTATTGGTGTTGTGTGTTCTTAGGTTTTGCTCCTATTAGATGGTAAAAACAATTAATGCAGTTTTGCACAAATATTTTTACATTCTGATCATTCAATTATGTCAGTATAACCTTTGCTGTTAGAAAAAGTAATTAAATGAAAGGGGTCCTTAAACTTTTGTTATGCTATAAATTCTGTTCAAATTTTGAATTTATTTTTTAGTAAGACTATTGCAAAATTGAGCTTTGAGATGGGTGTGGGTAATTACAAGTCCTTTTGTTTGTACAGAACACAGAACTTATTTCTCTCTGTAAATTATTTAATACACTGAGTATTTCAGTAAATGTTCGAAGAGAAAAGGTGTTCCTCAAAACAGTGATCTTAATATTTTTGACAAAGTCATTAAAAAATTGGTTGTGATTTTTGGTGGATATTTTTCTTTACTTTCAGACCTCAACTTTGTGATACCATTATTCCAAAACCTAATGGATGATTTTTTCAACTTTGTGCCTGCTCATTTGCCTACAAAATCATCTAAGTACCCAAATGAACCCAAATTGCTGGTCATAATTTTGATTATGCCTTTTTTTACTCCTTTGTTGGTGGGGTGAAAAAGGCATTATTTTGACAGTTGGGCTTAACGTGTTGTAGATGATCCTTCATTGAACTATCTTAAATGTTTAAATTAGGTGCCACTTAAATTTACTTTATTATCCCATCAATAGCTAATTAAAAAGAACCAAATATTTCTAGTACACTTGTGTATTGTGTTTTTGTTCAGATAAAAGTGATATTTAGTAATACTCGTATGTGGGAAGGAACTTTATCCCTGTATAATGTGAGGAAATGGTGGGGAGAGATCAAAAACCAGAATCTTTGCAAGAGTATTTCACTGGAATATTTCTATTAATACTTGGTTTGAGGAATTCTCAATTAGCAGTCTTTTCGACTCCATAATTTATAGATGAGCTGCTAATCAGTAATGACCTATAGGTAAAAATAAAATTTGTTCTGATAAAATTTAAATGGGCTTTTGTTTCTACTTACATTTTCATCTCCCTACTTGAGCTTCAAGTTAGTTTGGCTACCCAGAGTTATGGTGGCATAGTGGATTATGCATTGGACTGTTAACTACAAAGTCAGCAGTTCAGATCCACCAACTGCTTCGAGTGAGAAAGAGGAGACTTTGTGCTCCTGTAAGATTCACAGCCTCGGAAACCCTACATGAATCTTCATTGACTTGATGACAGTCGGAAGAAGGGACCCAGAGATAAAAACTATGCTAGAAATAAGCATTTTTTAAAAGTACACATTCTTATTTTTCCTGTAAGCATTGGATTATTGAGACCCATTTTTTAGGAATAGCTCAAAAGTTGATTATAAGGATCTTTTCTCCAGGAAGTTTTTGTTTGTTTTAAACCAAAAAAGTCTCCGATTGATGCCAATAACCATATATTTCCTCATTTTAAAGCAGTGCCAATTGCCATATATTTCCTCATTTTAAAGCAATGTGAATGATTCACTCATGGTTTTTAAGAGAGTTGTTTGTTAATTAGATTGGTGAAGAAAGGAGATCAGGTCTTCAGATATAGCTCAATCTTTGAACTAACAGATAACTCCCTTTAAAGAATAATAAATCTTTATTAAGATCCTGCTGGACATTGGTACAAAACAAGTTGATAGTCTTCCTGAAATATGTTCTTGTGGTAACAGCATATTAAATATTTGTAAATGCTGTTATGTATATACTGGAAAAGTGCAGGGTGCTATGGAAGAGAATTAATGTAAGTTTGAAAAGGGTCAGAGAAGACCTTAGAAGAAGCAACATTTAATCTGAGACCAAACAGATGATTAGCCAGACAGAGGGACACAATGCAGAAAACCCCAGAGATTGGAAGGGCAGTTGGAATTCAGAACATTGCAGCAACTCAACCAAATGAACAAGCAACCCATAAGGAAGGGCACTGGATGGCAAAACAGTGTTTTAATGAGAGAGAGCCTGCTTAGTAGGAATGTCAATCCTATGCAAATTGGTATATGAATTTAATGTTAGTCCAGTCAGAATCATCATAGGGTTCTTTATAACTGGGCAAAATTATATTGAAACTTATGAAGAAAATCATATACAAGAATTTCTATGACATTTTTTGAGGAAAAAAATGATTCTTTTTTTTCCCTCCACAAGATACTAAAACTATCATCAAAATAGGCAATTTTGGTATGGGAAAGAAAAAGTACATAAGGGAAATGGAGAAGGCATTCCAAAAACAGTTACCAGCGTATAAGGGAACTTATGATGTATTAATAATGACATTTCATTTCAGTGTGAAAAGGATACATTAAAAATAATAAACCAATAATGATAGTGCAACTAATTATGGAAAAACTATCTCACAAGATAAAAAACGATCAGGTAGAATAAAAATCTAAATTATAAAAATTTTTAAGTTCTGAAAATAATAAGAGAAAATCTTAAGGAAACACATTAAATTTTTTTTTTTAATAAAACAGGAAACTCAGTCCTAAGGGGAAAAAAATATATAGATTTGGCCAAATTAAAAAAAAAAAACCACCAACAAAACAACTTACATAGTTCAAAAAACAAAATGAAATCTTGAGGAAAAATGTTTCTCAACACATATCCCTAATTATGCAAAGAACTGCCACAATCAGATGACAACCAAGAGGGGGGAAATGGGCAAAAAATAAATATACATACAGGTAATTCACACATAAAAAAAAGATAAATGGTAAAAAAAAATATGAAAAGATATCATACTTGCCTTATAGGCAGGGAAATTTAAACCAAATAGCAATGAGATATCACTTTATATCTCAGATTTATAAATATAGAAAGATCTTTACTAAGGATTTGAATAAGTAGGTACCTCTATTAGGAGTGTTAATTTCTACAATTTGAGGGAAAGCTATCTGGCAAAATGTGTTAAAATTTATATTTGCAAATACTTGATGTAAGCTGCCATCTAGTCGGTACCGACCCATAGCAACTGTGCACAGCAGAACGAAACACTCCCCGATCCTGGGCCAACCTCACTACTGTTGCTGCGCTTGAGTTCATCGATGCTGCCACTTGGCCAATCCATCTCGTTGGCGGGGGGTCTTCCTCTTTTTCTCTGACCCACAGTCACTGGAGAAGGTTATCAAACATGATATCCTTCTCCAGTGACTAGTCCCTCCTGACAGTATGTCTGATGTATGAGAGACAATATGTCTGATGTATGAGAGACTAAGAGACAATGCTCTCCAAGGAGCATTCTGGCTGCACTTCTTCCAAAACGGATCTATTGGTTCTTTTGGTAGCCCATGGCACTTTCAATATTCTCCTCCAACACCATAACTCAAAAGCATCAATTCTTCTACAGTCTTCCTTATTCACTGTCCAGCTTTCGTATGCATATGAAGTTATTGAAAATACCATGGCTTGGGTCAGGCGCACTTTAGTCATCAAACTGACATCTTTGCTCTTCAACACTTTAAAAAGGTCTTGTGCAGCAGATTTGCCTAATGCAATACATCCTTTAATTTCTTGACTGTTGCTTCCATGAGTGTTGATAGTTGATGGAAGAAAATTGAAGTCCTTGACAACTTCAAAAAAATCAACTCCGTTGAAAAGAATGTTGATTGGTCCAGTGGTGAGGACTTTTGTTTTCTTTACATTGAGATGTAATCCATACCGAAGGCTGTGCTCTTTGATCTTCATCAGTAAATATTTTAAGTCCTCTTTACTTTCAGCAAGCAAG
>NW_006408683.1:6121512-6122042 GCF_000296735.1 Chrysochloris asiatica
GACAAACTGACAATTTGGTTTTAAGTGGAAACTGTCCCTTTAAATTTTGAGGAGATCTGTGTGCATTCATAGTAGAACCTGTAGTAGAACCCGTAGTAGAACACTCCAGGGATGGGCATGGAGTGTCCATTCACTCAGGCATCCCCTCTAGTCACCAGAATGGAGGTGTGCATATAGCAAGAGACCAATGAACAGAAAATAAAAGAAAGCAAATCCTTTACTCAACCAGAAATCCCACTACAAAGAAAATAGCCATGGTTTACTTGAATGCCTACTAATAGCTTATCAATTTGAAGCTATTTGAATGTCCATTAATTGATTATGAAATCTTAAGAAAAATTTAGATCTATCCAGCTGCTCCTCAAACCCTTATACTGGGTCACTACAGGTCTGAACCAACTCAATGGCGATTAACAATAAATATTGATTATGAAGATAACCTTGAAATATTGGAGTATGATAACAGCTAGTTTACATTGTTGGTGTAAGCTACAGTCAAGCTGGCCCTAATAGTGACCTGGGTACAACAG
>NW_006408683.1:6123952-6125568 GCF_000296735.1 Chrysochloris asiatica
TTATTCCCCCCTTTTCCCCATTCCAACCATGACTCAATCTCTGTATCCCAGAGCCCTGTAGTTCTAAGGTTGTGCATACATCATTCTTTATCTCTGTCCCACTTAGCCCATTCAAACATGCCTAATTGTTCTTCCATCTGCTTTGTTCTTCCATTTCCCTCTCCCTCCTTGTAATTGGCCCCTCCCCAGCACCCCACCTTTCCTGTGTCTAATCCCTGCCCTATGCTCTACCTTCCCCTCCCTCCCCTCACCCACCACCAACTTCCCAGCAATCAACAAAGAATTCCTCCTACCCCCCCTTTTTTTGGTTTCTTTTTCTTAGTCCTTTACAGTAGTGGTCCTATGTAGTATTTCTCTTTTTGTGACTGACTAATTTCACTCAGCATAATGTCCTCAAGTTTCATTCATGTTATGTGGTGGCTTGCCAGTGGCTTGCCGCTTTCTTGCTATTCTTCAAGGTAGCATAATATTCCATTGTGTGTATGTACCACAGTTTGTTTATCCATTCTTCAGTTGATGGGCACCTGTAACTCTTTAAGGAGTTTTTGTTTTGTTTTTTTCAGCAGATAATGCAGTATATCAGTTGATTTCTGGACTACTGTTTCCATGAACATTGATTTGTGTATCCGAGTAAAATGAATTCCTTGACAACTTCAGTCTTTTCTGTGTTTATCATCACATTGTTTATTGGTTCCGTTTGTGAGGGTTTTTTGTTTTCATTACAGAGTTGTAATCCATACTGAAGGCTGGAGTCTTTGATCTTCATCACTAAGTATTTTAACTACTCTTCCCTTTCAGCAAGCAAGTTTATGTCATCTGCATGTCTCAGGTTGCTAATGAGTCTTCCCTTCAATCCTGATGCTATGTTCTTCATATAGTCCAGCTTCTCAGATTTGAGTAAGTATAGTGAAAGTATACAGCCCTGACACTCACCTTTCTTTATTTTAAAGGTTCAATATCCCCTTATTTTGTTATAACAGCTGCCTCTTGTTCTATGAACAGATTCCTCAGAAGCACAATTAAGTGTTCTGGAATTCCTAGTCTTTGCAATTTCTATAGTTTGTTATGATCTACACAGTTGAATGCCTTTGTATAGTAAATAAAACACAAGTAAACATCTCTGCTTTCAGCCACAATCCATCTTTCAGCCACAATCCGTCTGTCGTTCGATGTCATCTTCTGAATTCAGCTTGAATTTGTAGACGCTCCCTGTCACTGTACTGCTGTACATGTTTGAATTACCCTCAAAATTTTACTTGCCTGTAATATTAATGATATTCAATGATTTTCACATTCTGTAGGGTCACCTTTCTTTGGAATAGGCACAAATATGGGCACAAACAATTTGAATGTCCATTAATAACATACCATGGACTACGAAACCTTAAAAATTTAGATCAGTTTGTTGAAGCATTTCAATTGATATTCTGTCAATTCCTAAAGCTGCATTTTTCAGTAATGTCTATTTTGCAGCTTGGATTTCTTCCTTTAATACCATTGGTTCTTGATCATGTGTTCCCTCCTGAAATGATTAAATGTCAACCAGTTCTTTTTGGTCCAGTGGCTGTGTATTTCTTCCATCTTCTCTTGATGCTTTCTGCATTGTTCAGTATTTT
>NW_006408683.1:6126058-6127499 GCF_000296735.1 Chrysochloris asiatica
TTTTCAATGACCTTTTGCTTTCTTCATGTATGATGATCTTGATGTCAATCCACAACTCATCTAGTCTTTAGTTATTAGTTTTCAATGCATCAAATCTATTTTTTAGATGGTTTCTAAATTTAGTTGGGATAACTCAAGATTGTATTTTGTCTCTCATGGACTTATTTTCATTTTCTTCAAATTTACTCTGAATTTGCATATGAGCATTTAGCTGCTGGCCTTATTTTGGCTGATGATATTGAACTTCTCTATCATCTCTTCCCACTCATGTACTCTGATTCTTCTGTGTTCTGTATGGTCAGATCCACATTTATAGCTGCTGTTTATGTTATTGAAAAGGGATTCTCGATTCTGTTCTATTGATCTATGTACCTTTCATTGTACCAGTACCAAGCTTTTTTTTTTTTTTTTTTTTTTTTTTTATGTGTTATAATATGGAATAGAGGGATGGAAGAAAAAAAATTCATATATACAAAGGTAAGTTCAACAGTACTGCTACTAGGGTTCCAGTTTATACATGCACTGGTTTATGCCACACTGAACAGGTCTACAAATCAGTGGATGGCTATAGACAAGTTCTTTAGTAATAGGGATTCATAAAGTTTGTGGAGAATGGCTTTCTATCTCCTCGTGCTTTGGTTAGGTGCCATTGAGTCAGTTGCAGCTCATAGTGACCCTGTACACAACAGAACGAAATTCTACCCAGTCCTGTGCCATCCTCACAATTGTTTTGTTTGAAGCCATTGTTGCTGCCACTGTGTCAGTACATCTCGTTGGGGGTCTTCTTCTTTTTTGCTGACACCCCACTTTACCAACATGATATCTTTCTCCAGGGGCTGGTCCCTTCTTACAACCTGTCCAAAGAATGAGAGTCGAAGTCTCATCATCTTCATTTCCAAAGAGAATTCTGGTTGTACTTTTTCTGACACAGATTTGTTCTTCTGGCAGACCATGGTATTTCTAACATTCCTCTCCAACACCATTATTCAAATGCATTGCTTCTTTTACAACCTTCCTGATTCATTGTCCAACTTTCTCATGCATATGAGTGAGGCGACTGAAAATACCATGGCTTGGGTCCAGTGTGCCTTGGTCCTCAAACTGACATTTTCACTCTTTAACATTTAAATTGATCTTTTATAGCAGATTTGCTTAGTGCAATATGTCTCTTGATTTTTTTTACTGCTGTTTCCATGAGCATTGATTATGGATCTAAGCAAAATGAACTCTTTGACAACTTCAATCTTTTCATCGTTTATCATGTTGTTATTTATTCTTCCAGTTGTGAGGAATTTATTAATTTTGTCTATGCTACCTAGTTTGTTGACAACAGTAATATTTCCTTTCTAAATTATCAGTAAATTCTTGATTTGGGTAATTTGTGTCTTCTTGCCATTTGATCTTGGTCAATAGAGTTTTATTGATTTTTTTTTTTTTTTTT
>NW_006408683.1:6127929-6134749 GCF_000296735.1 Chrysochloris asiatica
TGACTATAGGGGTGCCTGAGCTAGTGGGCACCCCAGTCCCACCCTTGGAGGGTTCTACTACGCATGCACACAGATCTCCTCGAAATTTAAAGAGACAGTTTCCAATTAAAACCAAACGGCCACAGCCGGCCCTGAACTATTTCCAACTAGAAAAAAGAACTGAACGGGGATTGTGGAGTGGGACAAGCAGACAAAAGAGGAAATAGGCCAAAAATCAAATCCTAAATTACGTCAAAACGACCAACAATGGTATCTTGAAATATCTCAAGAAGACTGAAAAGGGATGGCTATTTCCTGATCACATCTACCTGGAGGCATTCAGAAAGCATAAAAAAATACCAAAATACATACCCATCTAAGTATTAACTCCACAGATAACTCCTGAAGATGCCCAAAAAACAGAAGCAGATGACCATCTCTGCACATGTCCAGAAACGAGACAAAATGTTCGTGGAAAAGTTTTCTCTTTTAATTCTATTTTTCCCAGGTACTTTTTTGTATTCAAATGATATTTTTTGAACTTTATATCTTATAAATGGAGGACATATATACTCCTGTAAGCAAACACCAAATTCCACACATCTGAAACTCTACTGGCCACATTCTTCAACCTGTTATAGACTGGGTTCTCTAGAGAAGCAAAACCTGTGAAGCTTATGTATGCATATGTGTGTCTATGTATCTATGTATGTATGTATGTATGTATGTATGTATGTATGTATGTATCTATCTATCTATCTATCTATCTATCTATCTATCTATCTATCTATATGGGAGTTCTGGTGTGGCACTGTGGATTAATGTGCTGGACTGTGAGGTTGATTCAAAATGCAAGGTTGGCAGTTCAAGCTCACCAGCTACTCCTCGGAAATCCTATACAGGGTTTCTATGGGTTGGAACCAACTTGGCGGCACTTAACAACACCAACAACATAGATCTCACAATAGCTGCTGTCTGTTCAAAAGTTGTTAAGTGCTGTGGAATCGATTTTGATTCGTAGTGAGCCTGTATAGGGTTTCCAAGGCTGTGAATCTTTACAGGAGCAGAAAGCCTCATCCTTCCTCTGTGGAGTAACTGGTAGATTTAAACGACTGGACTAGCAGCCCAGCTCCTAATCCAATATGCTACCAGGACCTCTTAGTCACACGTCTGAAACTAGTCAAGCTTACAATTGAACTCAGGCCTGTCAGACTCCTGTTGCTGTGCTTTGTAATAGCTATTCAACATGATGAAGGAAATGCAGAGGCAAAGTTTATCTTGGCTTTAACTGAAACCTGTTTTCCCGAGTTTTTTACTAATTTGCTTGTTTTTTCTCTCTTCCCTTTATTTCACACAATAAAGATTTATTGAGTACTTTATACTGCTCCTGGTGCGTGGTGCTGCGAGTTAATGCACTGGACTACAAGGTCAGCAGTTGAAACTCACCAGCAGCTCCTCAGAAATCCTGTTCAAGGTTGATATGAGTTAGAACTGATTCAACAGCACTTAATGACAATAACAACTGCTGGTGTGGCACTATAGGACAAACACTGGACTGGGAACCACGAGGTCAGTGGTTTAAACCCACCAACTGCTCCTTGGAAATCTCATATAGGGTCGCTATGAGTGGGAACTGACTCGTCAGCACCCAACAACAGAGGAGAACTGGTAGTGACGTAGGGTAGGCACTGGGCTGCTAACCTCAAAGTCACCAGTTCAAGCCCACCAGCTGCTCCACTGGAGAAAGACGAGACACTCTGTTCTTATAAACATCCAAGGGTTTCCTACAAAAGGTCGCTCTGAGTTGCTATCAATCAACTCAGTAGTCATGGGTTTGTGTTGAATACTTCATACCAGACATTGCTCATCATGCTGGGCATTGGGAGAGGCAGACAATAAACAAGCAAAATGCAACAACTTTAGGTAGTGAGAAGTAGTGTTCCAGAGTCCTGGTGTGGTGCTGTAAGTGAAGCACTTGATTGCATGTTGGGTTTGAACCACAAGGTTGGTGGTTCAAACCCACCAGCCACTCAGAAACCCTACACATGGTTACTATGAATCAAAAATGATTTGATGGCACCCAATGACAAGTGGTATTGAAGGAGCCCCTGAGTGGTGCAAATGGTTAAGGATTCACTCCTACCTGAAAGGTTGGTGGTTCAAACCCACCAGCCACTCAGAAACCCTACACATGGTTACTATGAATCAAAAATGATTTGATGGCACCCAATGACAAGTGGTATTGAAGGAGCCCCTGAGTGGTGCAAATGGTTAAGGATTCACTCCTACCTGAAAGGTTGGTGGTTCAAACCCACCTAGAGGTACCTCAGAAGACAATCCTGGTGATCTGGTTCTGAAAGATTGCAGCCTTGAAAACCCTATAGAATACACTTCAACTCTGCTCCATGCTCTCTTTGAAACCCTCTTGTATTTTTTGTTTTTGCTTCTTTCAAATTTGCTGAGACTTATTTTTATAGCGTACTTTGAAGAATGCTCGTGAGAAGAGCAAGCATCTTACTGTTGGCTGGAGTGTACCAGAGAGGTTGGTTAAATTAATTTGGTTGATAGTGTTGAACCACAAGGTCGGCAGTTCAAACTCACCAGCCACTCCTTGGAAGCCTTATACAGAGTCACTATGAGTCAGAACCTACTCCATGGTACTTAACAACAACAGCAAGTGTTGTTCAACTCTTCTGTATATTTGCTCATTTTCTATCTAGTTTTTATCTCCACTTGTATCTCTGTGTCACATATTGGTAATTCTCACAATATTGCAAACATTTTCACAATATTGCATACTTAATAGAGTACAGTGTAAACCTCACTTTTACTTGTAACTTTTACATGCTCTGGGAAATGAAAAACTCCATGTGACTTGCTTTACTGTAACATTTGCTTTGTTGTGGTGGTCTGGAATGAACCCACAATATCTCTGAGGTAGGACTGTGTATGTTTGTAATGACTGTATCTTCCTGAGGACTCTACTCTTTTATCATTATAAAATGACCCTGTTTCTAGTGACATAATTTGTTTTTTAGACTCTTTCTGCCTGCTATTAGTATAGTTACTCCAGTTTCTGTCGACAGAGCCTCTTCAAGCTGTTGTTTTGTTTTTTTTTTCACGAGATAATATTTTGAGCAGATACAATTATTTTCTTTTTTCTTGCCTGGTCCCATGTATAACAAAGCATAAGCTTTGCTAGTCTAGCCAGCAGCGAGTATAGTAATGAGGCAAAGAACCAATGGCTTGTCCTCTTAAAGCTGGATCTTGATTCCCTAAGTAGGCTGACCAGCTGAATCTGAAGAGAATTTGCAGCACAGTTTAATTTAAAAGCACTTTCTTTCAAAGCTGCTTTTTTCTTCACAACAGCAGAGTTCTGGCAGTGAATGAAGTGTTCTAGGATTTGATAATATTGTGCCTAATTTCTGGTTCCAACCTGGAATTTAAAACAAAGTATTACTTATTTTATATGATACTAGCTCTTAAAAACATACTGTTCTTTTAATAACAATCACACAGAGTAACAAGATAATGTATAAGATTTAATACAAAGGAATCTATTTAAAAGCGGTGCAACTTTAGATCTAGTTAAAAAGTTATTTCTTTGGTTCAGTCTCTGCTCTTAAGTCAGTCATATTATTGAATTATACCAAAAGATAAATAAAACAGAAGTCACATAAATTTGCATTTTAATATCCGAATTCCAGACCTCCTGCCCTTTAAGTCCTGCATCGTCAGGGGTGGGCCAGTTGATATCAGTATCAAATCACAGTTTTTGTCATCCATATGCACTGGAATGCTCTCTTATCTTACTAACCTCCTGGCCAGTTACTATCAGTTCTGCTTATCTCAAGGTTGAGTACAGCAACTGTTACATTCATGTTTTAGGAACCAAACACCTGTGTTTCAAAGATAGCATTGTAACAAAAACTTGATTACCTACAGTTCGGTGTCCTGTAAGTGTTTTATTTATATTAACTAACATTTTAGTAACTCTCAGAGGCATGTGGATACTATTATGCTTCTCAAGCAAATGAATGATCTTACTCAGTTTTGTACTTCTCTTTCTTGTTCTATTCTGCTTCCCATAGTGTTTTAAGAGATGAACAGTTCCTCAGACCGAGGAGTCCCTGGGTGATGTAAACAGTAAATTTACTCCACTGCTAACTGAAAAATGGAAGGTTCAATTTCACCCAGAGGAGCCTTGAAAGAAAGACATGGTGATCTACTTCTAAAACATCACTCATTGAAAACCAAACATCATTCAATGAAGATGTTTTCAGAGCAAAACAATATTACTCTTGGTATTTAGAGTGAGTTAGAACCACCTTGACAACAAACTGGTTTTTTCTTGTTTAGGAAAAGACTAACATTTCATTAATCCAGAGATCATAGTTTCCATCTCTGAAGGCTCTCTTCTTGTTAGTGTTGAGTCAGAACTGGCTCAGAAACTTTGTATAGTTTTTCTGAGGTTTGAACTGCTGACCTAAGTGCTTATCCTATAGTGGTCAAACCAGTGCTTAATAAATGTTCCTTAATAATTGGAGTATTGGTGTGGTGCTATAGGGTAAGCAAGCACTCGATCATAATGTTGGTTTGAACTTCAAGGTCGACGATTCACACTCACCAGCTGCTCCTCAGAAACCCTATACAGTGTCATTATGAGTCAGAACTGACTCAGTGTCATTTAACATGTTACGGTGGCAGCATGGTTAAAATGCTCAGCTGCTAACCAAAAGCCTCCAATTCGAGCCTACCAGCTGCTCCCCAGGAGAAAGCCTTGGAAAGATGACAGCTTTGGAAACCTTATAAAGCCTTTCTGTTCTATCCTGTAGGGTCTCTATGAATTGGAATTGACTCAGTGGCAGTGGGATTCAACATGTTAATCAAGAGAGACTGGTTCCTGGGAAAAGACATCATGTCTGGTGAAGTAGAGGATCAGTGAAAAAGATGAATTGAGATGAATTAACACAGCAGCTGTAGCAATGAGTTCAAACATAGCAATGCTTGTGAGGAGGACGCCGGCCAGGCATTGCTTCTGTTTCATTCTGTTGTGCACAGAGTCACTATGAGTGAGATCTGGCTCGATGGCACCGAACAACAACAAAGAAATAAATGATTGATATTTGAGGAGGCTTCAAAAACTCGTGGAAAAATTCTGTTATCTTTTCTTTCCATTTTTCCATGAACTTTTTGAAGCCCCTTATAAGGTGAGAAAGAATTTTACCTGAGGAAGAATTTCCTAAGTATTAACCACTCCCAGGACAAAGTTGTGGGTAGATAATTGGAGTGGTGGAATTGCCATAAAGTCAATTAAAATAATTACAAATGAAGGGGGGAAATTCCCTTAATAAAGATTTTTTTATATGCTGAGTGACTCAGCAAGAGTGACCCGACTTGCTCTTAATTCTTACTGAGGGCATTTATGGATTTGATAATGTAGAAACATTGCTGTCCTGTATGCAGGTAAGTAGGAAAGGTGAAAATGTGAGCCTGGGAGCACCCCTGTAAATTCTTCATCCTACCTCCAGGCACAAAGCCCCCAGCCCAACTTAGCTGGTTCTCAAGTGTCCCCTGGAATGGCAAGTACACAAGAGATGTTGATCTGAAACTCAAAACAAGGTTTTTCTCAGAGTTAAGAGTCACTGACTTGACTTACCAGTCTTGTAAAATGGCAGAGAATAGTCTCTTTCATAAGTCGTTTCTTTATACCATGGTTCCACAGGCTTTGAATTTCTTCGGAAACAAATGTATCGAATGAGACTTTGTTGGTCAAATTGAGGCTGAGGGTGACTTTTTTCCTTGGCTGGACTTGTCAGGTCTATGAGAGGTCTAAATGAAAGTAGAAATGGCTTGCTCAACACCCAGTAGAAGGAAAACATTTCATTGTCTGATCAGTTGAAATCCATTCCCTGGAAGTGGCCTTGAATTTAACAAGACAGTAGGAAGTAATAGGAAGCCTAAAGCTCCCAGGGCAGCTCTAGCAAAGTTGTCAGTAGATGACTCAGGGCATTCAGTACCACTTCCCCGTCTAGCATCCCTCCTCCTTCCCAGTGTACAAATCACCGAAGACCAACTGCATCAAACCTTCCTCTGGATTTGCCAACATCTCCCTGGTTCCCTTTCCCATTGTAATTTGTTGATAGATGCCTGGTTTTCTCAAGGGAGCAACACTTTCTTCTATCCAGACTAACCACTACCATGCATCTCAGGGATTGATGAACTTGTTTTAGACTTCCTGTACCCACACCCAGATTAGTATCCCTGCAGGTCAAAGTAAAGAATCAAAATGTCATGATGAACTATCTTCATACACTTATAAGGTATACATTGGTACAACCAGTTTCAAAACAATCTTGATGAACTGTATTAAAACCTTTAAAATGTACATACATTTTGTCCTAGCAATTCTAGCAATAAAAGATGTCAACAAAGATAACTGTGCATCTAAGTGTTTTTGTATAAATAATAGAATGGAAACAAATTATGTGAAAAAAAAAATGGAGGCGTTTACTTAGACTGATGGGTACATATGTAAGAATACCATGTTCCCATTTAAAAAATGATAAATTTTGAGATTTGAAAAAAGTTCACAATATATTAACATTTTTACAAAAAGGTTTCAATTGAATTTGTACACTTTAAATGGATGAACTATATAGTATGTGAATTATTTTAATAAAGCTGTTACCAAAAAACCCCAGCAATTTAAAATACTTTCCTGTTATATTTTAGTATGGATCTGGAAGATTCTGAATATTTATCTCTGAGTAATGAAATTATGGGTGATTTTCAATTTTTAATTAAATAATTTAGAAGACTGTTTTCTAAACATTTAAAT
>NW_006408683.1:6135695-6140874 GCF_000296735.1 Chrysochloris asiatica
ACTGATGATGTGTGGAGGGGATTGTAATCAATGTAATGAAACAAGTCATATGAATGGTTGAATGTGAAACTGATGATGTGCCCTGTAAACTTTCACTCAATCCACAATAAAAACCTTAAAATAAATAAATAAAAGGGTCCGATCCAAAAAAAAAAAAACATAAGCTGTCTGGTGAATGTTTTAGTGTTTTGTAAATTTGAGTTCTGTGCCCTTGACAATGCTGGCTTCTGAACAACATCCTGGTGGCTACCCCTACTCTGCTCAACTGCCATCTAGCCTCTGCCTTTGGTACGGATATTTCAATAGAGTCAAAATATTCTTGCTTTTCAAATAATACATCTGTGTGTTCTTTGAAAGCTAGACTTGCACTCAAGAGAGGAGGTTTTTTGTTGTTGTTGTTTTTAAATGCTTTATTGTGAATTATGTGATAGTTTACATAGGAGGACATTAGCTTCAAATTGATCCCTTTGTATATCATTTCCTTGCCATAGTTACAATCCCCTCCGTGCATCATCTACCAATCAAAGAGTATATATACCCAGCAAACCTGCCCCCGGTTGTCTGCACACAGCCCCTCTTCCTCTCCGGGTCCAAAGTCTCCAGTAACTCCATCTCCCCACGTCATTGTCTCTGCCTCCAACCCTGGCATCACTGCTTCTCTGGGTAGGGTTCCATTCTCCATTCTACTCCCTTGATGGTCCCAGGGACCTCCACTCCTAGATTGCAAAGTTAATCACTCCCCTCCCTTTGCCAGAAAACATCTACTTTTACATTTCCAGCCCTTACACTCAGTCCTGATAAGAATTATTCACTAATGTATCGCAAGAAATCTATCCGCATCTCCTTTCATCAGCCCCAACTAGACAAAATGGATACTACTCAGTGGAGATTCTACCTTGCTTCATGCCCTCTGGATCTAGTTTCCCTCTTGAAAGCTTGTAAGCCAGTCACTTCTTGCCTCTGTAGCCCCCTCATTCTGGGTAGCCAATGTCCAAGTTGCCCATCCCAGTCCTCTCCGTGTGCGGAGGGGGTGGGAATGATCCTTGCTGTGAAGATATGTTCCCTCTCTTGAGCTACTGCTTCCATAGGTGTATGTCAAATTCATCAAGTTGTATCAGATTATTCTTTATTCCCTTTTCTCTCTTCTTCTGGTTGAGCTCTGATCATTCAGTTGTTGAAGCCAGGTCAAGTGGATATTATCTGCAACTGTGGGTGTTCTTATGCATGTGCCTTCTCTCCTTATCAGCAGGATTCTTCACTCTCCACTCTAGTCCTCTGTGGCTATGTCACTGACTCTGGGTCCAAGGGTCCCCTGGACTTGCCATACTGTGGTCAATGAGGTCTCCATCTGGGTTCACAGGAATCTATTGAGCGTTGTAGGGCTTAGCTCACAGCTTCATTGCTCCTTTTCCCTCACTTCCCTTTATCAGTGACCAATGTGGCCACCAATCAGAGTATGTATTCCCATTGAGTCTTAGTCTTAGAATGTGGTTTGCCCTGAGGGAGACCCGACCACTTGCCTTGATGTCTCCTGAGTGATCCACTTGTTTGTTCTCGTATTAATCAGTCTGTCTATACTGTTTTGTATTTTTCCTGTCAGTCTTTCTTTCAGGAAGTATCTTCTGGCTGCTCCAGGCTGGTCTGCTTGTCTTTTCAAGTGAAAATTTCCCCTCAGAAGATTCTAGATGCTGTTCAGGATTCCACCTATGATCTTGTGTAATGCAGAGGCTCCACAGGAAGCCTCCTTCACTGAGCACATTGTTGTTGTTAAGTGCCATCGAGTCGGTTCTGACCCATAGCGACCCTGTACAGGGTTTCCGAGGGTGTAAATCTTTACGTGAGTAGAAAGCCTCATCTTTCTCCCGCAGAGCAGCTGGTAGTTTTGAACCACTGACCTTAAGGTTCGCAGCCCAATTCGTAACCACTATGCTACCAGAGCACGTAGTAGCCCCATTTTAGATATTCCAATCAGTTACAGGCAGAAGATGGATTTACAAGCTTTCTATGATGGTATTTCTGGCTATTCCTTTCTCTCCGCCTCCAGTGTCTATTTTATAGTGGTATGCCAGGGAAACCAAGATTCAAAAGACAGACAAGCATCTTAACATTATTTCCCCCCTTTTCCCCATTCAAACCATGTCTCAATTTCTGTATCCCAGAGCCCTGTTGTTCCAAGGTTGTGCAAACATCATTATTTGCCTCTGTCCTACTTCAGCTTCACAGTCATCCTATCATATTTCATTTCATTGCAATGATTATAATCCCCTCCATGCATCATTAAATAACCAAAGGATGAAACCCCACAGGCCGGCCCCCCATGGCTGTCAGCAAACAGCTCCTTTCCTTCCCTGAGTCCTGTGTCCCCAGCCACTCCATCTGTCCACACCATCATCCCTGTCTCTATGCCTGACCTCACTGCCTCTCTGAATAGGGTCACACTTTCCATCTTGCTTGATGGTCCCAGGGACCTCTGTTCCTGGGCTGCAAAATCAGTCAGTCTCCTCCTTTTGCCAAAAAACAAAACAAAACAAAACAAAACAAAACAAAACAAAACAATAAAACTTCAGAAAAGGAAAAGAAAAACATCAGCCTCTACAATTCCAACCCTCACAGTCAGTCCTGGTGGCAGGTATTCACTCTTTTACCACAGGAATCTTATCCCCACTTCCTTTCGTCAGTGTGGTCCCAACAGTTTGGAAATCATTCAGCGGAGGTTCTGCCTATCCCTGCTCCGTCTGTAACTAGGCTACCTCTTGAAAGCTTGCAAGCCAGTCACTTCTTGCCTTTTTAGCCCTCCCCACAAGGTATTCCAGTCAGTTATATAGGCTGAAGACGGGCTTACATGTTTTCTGTTGTGATATTTCTGGCTATTCCTCACTCCCTCAAGTGTCTATTTCACAACGGCAGGCAAGAGAGACCAAGATTCAAAATACAGCCAAGCATCCTAACATTATTCCCCTCTTTTTCAAGGGAGGAGTTTTAATAAAAACTTCCAGTTGGTAGAGCAATATACTTGGGAAAGGTAAACTATTAGGTACCTATCAAAAATTATGCCATGCCCACAATTCCTAAACTTTGAACTGCACCTAAAAATGGTTATTTCCTGTTTTTCATTGTTTTGTTTAGCTAAAAGCTTAATAAACTCATAGGTTGACATTTTCTCTTAATTTTCCCCTTAAGGCTTATCTTGGCACAAGTCTTGTCATGATGAATCAGGAAAAGTTTCCTCTAGTAGGAGGGCTAATAGTTGGGTCAGGATGAAGAACTGTCAGAGCTCACATGGACCATTAACACCTCTAGAAGTGGGTTCTGTCACTTTGTTTTTTGTCCATCCTCTGGCAGACAACATAACTCTATGTTTAATATGAGGACATATTTGAGTTAGAACAAAGAACCCTAACTTGGGAATCAGACAATGTGGAATGTTTGTCTAGTGATGATGTCTAGTCAGTTCTGATTCATAACGCCCCTGCATAGAGTCACCAAGGAGCAGCTGGTGAGTCAGAACTGCTGATCTTTGGGGTTAGCAGTTCAGTGCTGATCCTATAGAACTTAACTAAGGACTGAATTATGTCCCCTAAAAATTTGTACTGAAGTTCTAACTCCTGGTTCTTGTGAATGTGATCATGTTTTAAAAGAGTCTGTGAAGATGTTATCAATTAACTTGAAGTCATAAGGGAGTAGGGTGATCCTAATCCAATCTAAATGATATTGTACAAAAGAGAAGAGACACAGAGAGACAGGGAAGACTCCAAACAAGGAAAAAATTAATACTGCAGGGGCAAACTGAGGAGTGCCTGAGTGACCAAAAGCTAGCAGAGACAACAAAGAATCTTCTCCTTGAGCCTTCAAAGAGAGCATGACCCTATTGACACCCTGAATTCAAATTATTTGTCTTCAGAAACCAATTTGTGGCACACCTACTTCTCACTTATCAACTCTCATTATCTGACATTTCACAGTTACAACAATAGGTCTATCCAGCTATTTTATATATTAATGGCATATATTAGGCAATAGGAGTCCTGGTGTGGCGCTGCGGGTTCAGGCACTGGACTGCAAAGTTGGTTTGAACTGCAAGGTATGCAGTTTGAGCTCATCAGCTACACCCTGGAAACCTTACACAGGGTCACTATACATTGGAACCAACTTGATGGCACTTAACAATAACAACAATCAGGCAATAACAAATATGAAGGTGTCAGGTGAGAGTAATACCTGTTATAAAAGTTAAGGTCATGTGTCAACTTACCTGGACCATGATTTTCAGTAATTTTGCAGTTATGAATGATGGAATTGCTAGGTATGTAATAATGTAATTTGTCAGTATGTACTGATCCTCCATTTTTGCATTAAGCTGATTTTTGCCTGATGGACTCGTCTTTGGAACCTAATCATGTTTATATGTGACCAGTGGATAAACTTTGTTATGACAGCTGGAGGAAACTAATAGAATCCCTGAGTGCTGAAATGGGCAAGAACTCTGCTGTTAACAAAAGATTGGCAGTTCAAACCCACCTAGAGTCTCCTTAAGAGACAGAACTGACAATCTACTCCTGAAAAACACAGCCTTAGGGGCAGTTCTACTCTATTACATGGAGTCAGGGTTGCTATGAGTTGAAATTGACTTCAAGGTAGCCAACAACAGGAAACAATTCAGACAATATGTTGCTTTAAACCATAGATACCATGACTCTCTGGGGTGAAAAAAAGAATTGACTACAACAGAGCAATTAACAGAAGAAAAATTAGAAAAATAATAGCAATCATTTTGTTGAACGCTTACTATATTCTAGAATTTCACATGAATTATTTAATAAAGCAACTGATACATAGAGTAAGAATGTGGACTATACAAGAGCAAACATTTCTTAGACTACTAAAATTGCTGCTTTTAACTACTGTGGTTTCCACCACCATCCCAAGTGAGAAAATAACATCAATGTGCCTGTGATCTTTTTTTTTTAATACCACACCTGAAAGAGAAAAATCATTAAGTCAAATTCATAATCTTGTTGAATCTCTGGAAGGTAAAGTTATTTGACCAGGTTGAAACACTAAGATCATGGTGTCACTTGAATTGCTTTGATACTTAAATAAATCTCTATACTTATTGCTGATTATGGAGCCCTGGTGTGGTGCTGTAGGATCAGCACTGGACAGCTAGTTGCAAGGTTAG
>NW_006408683.1:6141947-6144219 GCF_000296735.1 Chrysochloris asiatica
GCTCTTTGATCTTTATCAGTAAATGTTTTAAGTCCGCTTCACTTTCAGTAAGCAAGGTTGTATCATCTGCATATAGCACGTTGTTCATGAGTCTTCCTCCAATCGTGATGCCACATTTTTCTTCATAGAACCCAGCTTCTCAGATTATTTACTAAAAATACAGATTGAATAAGTATGATGAAAGAATACAACCCTGTCACACACCTTTCTTAATTTTAAAGCATTCAGTGTTCCCATGTTCTGTTTGAACAACTGCCTCTTGGTTCAGGTACAGAATCCTCATGAGCACAATTAAGTATTCTGGAATACTCATACTTTGCAATGTTGTCCATAGCTTGTCATGATCCACACAATCGAAAACTTTGCATAGTCAATAACACACAGGTAAACATCTTTCTGGTATTCTCTGCTTTCAGCCAAGATGCATCGGACATCAGCAATGATATATCCCCCATTTCACATCCTTGTCTGAATCCTGGTTGAACATTTGGAAGTTCTCTATCAATGAATGCTTGCAGCTGTTTCTGTATTACTTTTAGTGAAACTTTACTCTCATGGGATATGAAAGATATTGTCCAATGTAGAACTAATTAAATGTGAGGTTTTTGTGGCCCTCCAAGGGAATTGGCTAGCTTGCTAATGATGTAAATAAAGCACATGGCACCCATGTGTGGTAGGACCATGAAAAATAAGGTATATAGAAATCTAAGGAGGGGATAAGTCAGCTTTACCATCCAATCAGGTTTCAAATCCTAGAGGTGGGAACAGGGGTCAAGAAAGAAGAGTCAAAAGTGAAGTGTGTCCTTTGGACCCCTAAATCCCAGTCTGAAACCCTGCTCTGTCTCAATCCAGGAGACAGAAAGCAGTGATACCACAGACAGTGGTAAGAAGCAGGGAAGCGGTGGCAGCAGAACCAAGAGTCCAAGAAAGCCCATGGAGCAAGGAAGCTGAGTTCTTGGGGGGCAGTAGGCTTACTTGTGAAGTGGGGTGCCCCCAGGTATTTATCTGGGAAACTAGATTTTCCAACCCACAGAGTTAGAGCTGAGTGCCCTTGGGCTGAGGCTTACTGCCTGAGTGGAGTGCATTTATTGGCAGAGCTAAAAGAACTTTATAACATTGCCTGAGCATTATCAGCAGGGTCACCCAGGTTTCAACAGAGTTTGCAGACTAGAAAGAAGGAGAGGCTTCTGAACGTTCAGCCACTGAAAATCTTATGAATATAAGATAAACACTGTCCAATACAGTGCTCAAAGATGAGCCCCTTATATTGGAAGGCACTCAAAATATGAGAAGAGCTGCCTCCTTAAAGTAGAGTTGACCTTAATGATGTAGATAGAGCAAACCTTTTGGGTCAATCCATTGTTGATGAGGCACAACTCAAAATAAGAAGAAACAACTGCAAATATCCTTTAATAAGAATATAGAATAAATGAAATATGAATCTAGGAAAAATGGAAGTATTAAAAAATGAAATGGAACTCATAAAAGTCCTAGATGTTAGTGAGCTGAAATGGACTGGTATTGCCTATTTTTTGAAACAGTCATATGGTTTACTATGCTGGAAATGACAAAATGAAGAGGACTGGCATTGCATTCATCATTAAAAAGGACATTTCAAAATCTATCTTTAGTAAAATGCTGTCAGTAATAGGTAAATATGTATGTACTTATAAGCAAGACCATAGAGTCCTGGTGTGGCACTGAGGGTTAATGCTCAGGACTGCAAAGCCATTTGAACTGCAAGGTCGTCAGTTCAAGCTCATCAGCAGCTCCTTGGAAACCCTATACAGGGCTGTTATGGGTCGGAACTGACTCAACCCCACTTAACAACATAAGACCAGTTAGTACCACAATTATTCTAATCCACGCACTATTCACTAAAGCCACTGAGGATGAAATTGAAGAAATCAACCAACTTCTTCAGTCTGCAACTGATCAAACGTGCGATCAAGATGCACTGATTATTACTGGTGATTGAAATGCAGAAGTTGGAAACAAAAAAGGAGTTTCCATAGCTGGAAAATGTAGCCTTCCTGATAGAAATGATCCTGGTGATCACATGATAGAATTTTGCAAAATCAATAACTTAATCATTTTAAGTACCATTTTTCAGCAACATAAATGGTGACTATAAATGTGAATCCTAGTGTGGCACCACAAAGTCGGCAGTTGAAACCCACCAACCACTCTTGGAAAAGAGCTCTGGTAGCGTAGTGGTTACGAATCGGGCTGTGAACTGCAAGGTCAGCAGTTCGAAACTATCAGCTGTTCC
>NW_006408683.1:6146409-6170265 GCF_000296735.1 Chrysochloris asiatica
TTCACTGTGAGTTGGAATGGACTCAATGGCACTTAACAACAGCAACAATATGGGCAAAATATTGAATGATGCATGAAGCATCAAAAAAGAAAAATAGAAGGAATACACAGAGTTGGTTAAATATTCAACAAATTGGTTGATGTTCAACCATTTCAACAAGTGGCATTTGATCAAGAACCAGTGGTACTGAAGGAAGAAGTTCAAGCTGCTGAAGGCATTTACAAAAAACAAGGCTACAGGAATTGATGAAATACAAATTGAAATATTTCAACAAACTGTTAGTGAGCAATGCTGGGAGGGGCTCACTATGCCAATAAATTTGGAAGACAGCTACCTGGAGAACCAATTGCAAAAGATCCATACTTATGCCCATTCCAAAGAAAGGTGAGCCAACAGAATATGGAAATCATTAAATGATATCATTAATATCACATACAAGTAAAATTTTGGAAGATAATTAAAAAACATTTGCAGCAGTACATAATGACAGAGAGCTGTTAGAAATCCACTGGATTCAGAAAAAGATGTGTAATAAAGGATATCATTGCTGACGTCAAATGGATCTTGACTGAAAGCAGAGAATACCGGGTAGATGTTTACTCGTGTTTTGTTGACTGCAAAGGCATTCAATTGTGTGGATCATAAGAAACTATGGAGAACATTGCCAAGAATGGGTATTCCAGAAGACAATTATGCTCAGGAGGAACTTGTACATAGACCAAGAGACAGTTGTTCCAGTAGAACAAGGGGATACTGAATGGTTTAAAATTAGGAAAGATGAGTGCCAGGTTTGTATTCTTTCACCATACTTGTTTAATCTGTATGCTGAGCAAATATTCTAAGAAGCTGAATTACATGAAGAAGAATGTGGCATCAGTATTGGAGGAAGATTCATTAACCAACTGTGATATACAGATGACACAACCTTGCTTGCTGGAAGTGAAGAGGACTTTTAATACTTATTGATGAAGATAAAAGATTACAGCCTTCAATTTGGATTGCCCCTCAATGTAAAGAAAATAAAAATCCTCACAACATGATAAATAGCATAATGATAAATAGAGAAAAGATTGAAGTGTCAAAGACTTCATTTTGCTTAGATCCACCATCAAAACTCATGGAAGCAGCAATTAGGAAATTTGAGGACTAAAGGCATGGACTTTTCAATGGACTCATATGTATGTAAAAATTGGACAATGAATAAGGAATACCATAGAAGACTGATGCAGTTGATGAATTATGGTGTTGAGGAACATACCAAAAGTACCATGGACTGTCAAAAGAGCAAACATGTCTGTCTTAGTAGAAGTACAACCAGAATGCTACTTAGCAGCATAGATAGTAAGATGAAGTCTTGTTCTTTGGACTTGTTATCAGGAGGAACCAGTCCTTGGAAAAGGGCATCATGCTTGGGAAAGTGGAGTGTTAGCAAAAAAAGAGGAAGACCACCAATCAGATGGACTGACACAGTGGCAGCAACAATGGGCTCAAACATAGTAATTGTGGAATGGCGCAGGACCAGGCAGTGTTTCGTTCTGTCATGCATACGGTGGCTACGAGTCGGAACTGACTCAATGGCACCTAATAACAACAACTTCCTTAATAAACCCCATAAGCATGTGTATGATCTATGAGTTCTGTATGACTACTGCAAGGAATTATAAAAGTCAGCAGAGAAATAGAGTGCCATGGGAGGTGGTGGTGGGGCAGTTGCTGTCAGAACTGGTAAAAAGTTGGAGGGGGAGGCATGGCTTACTGTTTCATAGGAACCAGCCTTGGCCTGAATCTGATGGTGAGTCTTCTTCTTCCCCCTTGTGAAGTTAGAGGAGATCAGATGCCATTTTTACAATTCAATGACATCATTATCTTCACCATTTAGGGCAACCATCTCAATTATCCATTTCCAATTTTTTTCATTATCCTCAACAGAAATTCAGTTAAGGCAAAACCTCCCAGAATCCCCTACTCCCCACCTATCCCTGGTTGTTAAGAAGTGCCATGGAGTCGGTTCTGACTCACAGTGACCTGTGTAGGGTTTTTGAGAAGTGTCTGATGGGTTTTAAACTCCAACCTTGTAGTTAATGGTCCAGTGCTTATCCTACAGTGCCATACCAGGCCCCCACCTTCAGCCCCTGATAATTACTAATAAATTTTGTCACTATGCATTTGCCTGCTCGAAATGGTTCCCATTTTAGCTTGGTCAAATCCTTGGAAATTAAAATTTGAGAGTGTGTCTCACCTTGGAGATCTCTTTGCACTATAATCAAAATGGAGTCTTGCCAACTGCCCGGGGTAATAGCCTGGAAGGTCCTTTCCTTGATGAACAATGTATGTACTAGTGGAGAAAGTAAGAAGAAGAGAAAGAAGTAATTATTATAATAACTTCTTTACGGAAGAATACACTACTACCACTATTAAATTCTGACTGTGCTCCATAGGGTTTCCAACGGCTGACTTTTCAAATTAAAAGAATACCAGCTAATAAATTCAGATGGAATGATGAATTAGAATTTAGTACTCCACAATCCTTAAACCATTAGGGTATTTGATGGGAAACTTGGCAATGATAAGCCTAATTTGTAGCCATTAAAGAAACCAGTTCATTTTAGGTTAAAAAGTGAGATCATCAAACATATGTGATATGAAATACGTAGCCCCACCTAGGTAGTGTTCTTGTCAAAAGAGTTATACCTGAATCTAGTGAAGGGTTTTTAAAAATCTATCTTCCATTAGGGAATAGTGGATAGAGTAACAATTTAAATGACACCACACAAAAATACCAGACATTCAGAAACTATGGCACATTTAACCCTGTTTCTTCAGAGTCAAAGATAAGATTAATTTCATCTTAATTAATCTTAATGAAGAGAAAGGCCAGGGTTAGGGTGGGAAGACCACTTTGGAGTAGACGATACTTAGCATAAGTATTTATTGCAGTGTGAAGACTTTGAGTTGATCCTAATTATAATGAACCATGAAAATACATTTATGACAATTGGGGAATTTTAATATAGACAGAATTTTAGATCCTTTTTTTCAACTTTTTGTGACTTGAGTGAAGGTCTAAAGGTAGACCATCATTTTTACATCCAAAAAATCATATGATTTGCTTCATTACATGATTGTAATATAATCCCCTCTATGTACCAACAGTTAACAGTATTTACCTCTATTCATTTTCACTCATGTTAATATGTGTCTATCCTCTAGACCATGAAGAAATTCCCCTCCACACCCCTTAACTATCATAGATTGTTCTTTTATCAAGGAAACAGTTTTTAAAACTTTTTATAACATTGGTCTTATACAATATTTGTCCTTTAGTGATTGACCAATTTCACCCAGCATTATGTCCTCCAGTAGATAATATTTTTTAATTAATATTAACTTTGTTAGGCATGATAATGGCATTTGGTTATGTACAAAATGTCATTTAGGTGATGGTAGGAAACAGTTTTAGTTCTCCTCGATTATAGATTTCTGGAGGTTTAACCCTCCCAGGCCATTCCTTTTGCCCCTTGAGTCTTGAAGAACTTGATCTCCTGAAAGTCATACTTAAGATAAACAGAGGTCTAGATAAATCAGCAGAGACCATTTTGCCTTGGGCACTGGACTCTTCTGAAGAATTATCTATGTACAGTTGGTTTCAAGAAACAGAAACCCCAAGGGCAGAACAGAGCTGTGATTTAGAGTAAATTGTGCTTTATAAACACTGCTCTGGCCCTGTTTCCATGGCAATGTCAGCAAGGTGAGGTGTAAGAATTTGGGAAATTTCTCAGCTTCAGAACATTTTTGACTCCCTGTTTGGAGTCCTGGTGTGAGGTACTGTAGGATAAGCACTGGACTGTTAACTGAATGGTCAATGGTTCAAACCCACCAGCTGTGAGTTGGAACTGACTCGATGGCACTTGACAATAACAACAACATCCAGACATCACAGCCTCCAAAGGCCTCATCCCCAAATGGTCATCTTCCTATGTTTCTTCTCCCACAGAGGGCAACCTTTTTCCCAAGCCAGAAGCCACAACCCTGTCTTGGAACTTTTCCTCTCAGTATTATCTTTTAAAATGTCTTCAGTCAGTACCCTCCACTCTGTTCATATTCTCATTGCAGAGTTCAGGGCACCAATATTTCCCACATAAATTAGTACAATTGCCAGCAGACCAGACTTTCTGCTTCCAATCACAGTGTCTTCAGATTCTATTCCTACAGTTCCACCAGAAAAAAGTCTTTCTAACAAAAATGGAATCATGTTGCCAATCTTAAAATTTTACAAAGATTCCTGATCACCACTAAAAGTGGATCTCAACCTTTGAGACATAGTGCCCCTTTCTTATAACAGATATTATATAGTGCCCCAGCTATTGTTCTGAAATAACACCTGTAAATAATACAACTCAACTGCACACAGCACTTTAATTATCAACGCTATGCTGTAACTATAATCTAAAGTAACTTATTATTAGGTGTATTTCAAAATGCAAAGGTCTGAGTACCATTGCTGTGCAGCCTCCTCTCTCCTGATGCTGCTATATCCCAGCTGCACAAGCCCACATCTAGCTCATGCCCTGAAAACTCTTCTCTCACTCTTCACCTCGATGATTTGTTATGCTTCAAATTTCCCTCACATGTCAGCCCTTCAAAACCAAGCTAGAAGCCCCCTTTCTGGGCTTACAAGCACCTTATACTTCTGGCTCTTGTAGGACGTATTCATTTTCAGCTCTTATTTAATCAAAACTTACACCATTGCTGTTGAGTAGATTCTGACTCATGCAACTTGTGTTGCAGCACAGAACTGTTCCATAGGGTTTTCTTGATTGTAATCATTACTGAAGCAGATTGCCAGGCTTTTCTTCTGTGGTACCAGTGGGAAGGTTCAAATCTCCATCCTTTTGTTAGTAGTTGAACTCAAACACTGAGCATCACCCAGCTGTTGCTTTTGTGTCATTGAGTTAGTTCTGATACATAGTGACCCTGCATGGGTTTCCAGGAACAGCTGGTGGGTTTGAACTGTTGACCTTGTGGTGGCAGTCTAGTGCTTATCCTACAGCAACACAATATAGGATTTGAGAATTGGATTACAGGGTTTCCTAGGCTGTCAATTTTTTTCAGAGCAGAAAGGCTCATCCTTTTCCCAGTGAGTAACTGGTAGATTCAAACCACTGACCTTGTGATTCCCAGTCTTGTGCTTATCCTACATAGCCAGAGACTCAATAAGATTATGAATTTGACTTAAATGATGTCTTCCCTCCCAGGTGTGATGTCTGGATACATGGAGTATTTTGGACCTTCAGAGACTGTTGAGAGTGCCATGGGCTGCCAAAAGAACCAACAGATCTGTTTGGAAGAAATGCAGCCAGAGTGCTCCTTGGAGGCCAGGATGGCCAAACTTCGTCTCTCATACTTCAGACAGATTGTCAGGAGGGACCAGTTGCTGGAGAAGGATATCATGTTTGGTAGGGTGGAGGGTCAGAGAAAAAGAGGAAGACCCGCAGAGAGATGGATTGACCAAGTGGCAGCATCGATGGACTCAAGTGTGGCAATAGTAGTGAGGTTGGCCCAGGATCGGGCAGTGTTTTGTTCTGCTGTGCATAAGGTCGCTATGGTCAGTACAGACACGATGGCACCTAACAACAACAATAATAGTCATTGCAGAATCTGAGCACTCAGTAGTAGCCATAAGAATTCTTAGAAAAGGAGATTCTAGAGAAAGTATCACACAGCTTTGTATAAAGGAACCTTGGGGAAGAGGCCTGATAATCTATCTCCAAAAAATCAGTCATTGGAAACTCGTAGAGCACAGTTCTACTCTGACACTCATGGGGAAACAGTGAGTTGGTATTAACTAGCTTTAGGATAGTTTGTGGCTCACTAAATACTTGTCAGATAGTGAATGGAAACTCTGCCTTCAATTCAACCAACATATACTGACTTCACATGATATACTCTGGTGTGGCACTGTGGGTTAATGCACCAGACTGCAAAGCCATTTGAAATGCAAGGTCAGCAGTTCAAGTTCACCAGCTGCTCCTCCGAAACCCTATATAGAGTCGCTATGGGTCGGAACCGACTCAACGGCACTTCACAACAACAACAACAACTCTGAAATTCTCTAGGCTCTGCAGATACAAAGCTGAATAAGGAACACTGTCTTCAAATGCTGTTTTGTGCTGAAATAGAGATCGGAATAAAAGGTCCATGAGGCATAGAAGAGGTAGGGCTGTCTGGTTTGGACAGGTAAAGAGGTTGAGGAAGAGATTCCAAGTGAGGGGATTATAGAATTCAAAATGTGGACAGAGTCAGGATCAGAGTGATATATTTGGGGACCAGGGTGAGTCTGGCTGTCTAAATGCTGAGCAGGGCCTGTCTATGCAAACAGGAGCTCCTGGAACTCTTTTAGCAAAACCACATGCTGTCCAGGCCAGCCCAGAGGCTGGGATAACATGACTAAGCCCTGAATAGTCAATAACAGTGGGGGATGAAGTTCCTAAAAAGGAAGAGGAATTTGGTACACTACTGGGGATCAAATGACAATTGTTAATGTATGGGCACAGGAGGCAGCTTTCTTAGGCATTCATCCCATTTCTGAAACATTACCTTGGAAAGAATACCCTAAGGCCATGTTACACGTGTTACAGTTCTAACAGGGCACTATGATTCCTCACAGTTTCTATGCTGTTTCCAGTTGACTGTGTTTGATTATGAAGTCTTCATCACATGCATACAACAACAAGTACCTGCTGAGTATAGGGATGAAAAAGATATGCACGACTCTTTACTAGCTGTCTGTAAAGACGTTAGGAAGAGTGAAGAGGCCCTCACTAGCACCAAGGATCATTCTCCCGCCCCACTCCTTTGGGAGTGTCTCTTTGCAGATTCTGGCCCAGGAGTGGAGAGAGGGCAACAAAGCATAAGGTGTGTGTTGGAGGGAGGTGGAGCAGGATGGATGGAGAAGTTGAGAGGTTTGAACAATAAGAAAAGACTTTGCTTTTTCCAAACTCCCCCATGTGGTCTTCATCTCAAACATGAGAAGTTCTCGAGTAAGGGGTAAAAATTTCAGACTTGTGGAAGATAATTTTATTGCATAAGTGGAAACAAGTAGCTTGGCAAGTAAGCCAGTCTCCCCAGAGTTTGCACACACCCAGCATTCTCTGCGGGGGCATAATCAACTCATGCCTGTGAAGCATGAGCCAACCCTTCCACTTGGCTCAAAAGCCTTGTACGCAGGCTCTGCTCAGACACATTCTATTGACTTAGCTTTCAAAATTCTTGAATAATATTTCTCCTTTGCCTGGATGGTGGCAGGGAGCCCTACTAGATCTGATTCCATTGTACGTGATTTACCAAGCCTAACAACGTGGCTCTTCAAGGTGATGTCAACGACATGGATTGACACAGTGTCTTACAACAATGAACACAAACACGATTGTGAGCATGATGTTTTGTTTGTATGTAGAGTCGCTATGAGTTGGAACCTAGTCAACAGTACCTAACAATAACAACAGTTCGGTCCACACAAGAGCAAACATGTCCCCTGAGAGGGTGAACATAACCAGAGCAGGGGCTGAGTTTAGCCTCAGTATGCACAGGTGATGTCAGGAATGTTTGTCTATTTAGAGCCTGAGTCTTGTATTCCTGTTACTACACTCCACTCGGTTTCATTTCTGCCATGTATTATGCTTCATAAAGAGTCTTTATGGAGATGACCTTATTTAATTACCAAGTAAATATTATCACCCTGTTATATAAAATGAGAGTCCCTATGTGACTTAAACAGTTGGTTAAATGCTTGACTTCTAACCAAAAGACTGGCAGTATGAACTAACTTACAGGTACCTTGGAAGAAAGGCCTGGCAACTTGTTTCTGAAAAGTCCCAATGGTGCACAGTTCTACTCTACACACATGGGTCACCTTGAGTCAGAATTGACTTGGTGACAATTGGTTTTGGTTTTATATAAAATAATAGGCTGAGACTCAGAGAGGTTAAGTGGACTTTCTGAAGTCACCCAGCAAGTAAATACCAGAGCTGTGAGTCATATCCAGGTTACTCAGGGCCATCTATGTGCATGTAGGATGATTTTTCCCTCAGACTTCAGTACAACTTTTGTATGATTTCTGTGATTCTCCCATGTACAGGCAGACAAGAAGTAGACAACATGTACCAAAGTAACAATAGAGGAAATAGAGCTACTGCAATGCTAGTTGGAAACTGCTTTCAATCCAATAAAACAAATACCTAATGTAGGTTCCTGGTATGGCACTGTGGGTTAATGTGTCAGACTGCAAAGCCATTTGAACTGCAGGATCGGCGGTTCAAGCTCACCAGTTGCTCCTTGGAAACCCTAAACAGGGTTGCTATGGGTCGGAACCGACTCAACGGCACTTAACAACAACAATGTAGGTTTGGATGTCTCTACACTGTGTTAGGCACTAGAGAGCCAGTGATGACAAACACTGTCTTCCAACAAGAGTTCATAATCTAGCAGAGAAAACCATATTCAGGTGGCTAACTAGATCTGTATCAATTAGGAAACTGAAGTTCAGGGGGGACAGGTAATTTAGCAAAGGTCATGAGCTAATGAGTACAGAAGGAATTCAAACGCAGGACTACCACACTATATTGGGACTACAGTATCGCCTCACAGAAGGGGGACGTCTGGATTTATTCCTGAGTGTAATGGAGAGGATGACAGTCCTAGTTTGATGACTGAATGAGTGTCACCTGGGAATGCACTGGCTGACTAAAAGACCCTGTTTATTTCTGTGAGTTGTTGTTACCTTCTAGAAGCAGGAGCCCTGGTGGTGCACTGGTTAAGTGCTCAGCTGCTAACGGAAAGGTCGTGGTTTGAACCTACCAGTGACTCTTCAGGAAAAAGATGTGGCAATCCGTTTCCATAAAGATTCACAGCCTTGGAAATCCTGTGGGAAAAGTCTGCTCAGTCCTTCAGGGTTAATGAATCAGAATTGACTCAATTGTGGGTAGATGAGGAGAACCCTCCTCTGCCTCTGGATCTTTCCATTGATGTTTTTGAAACCTGTTGCTAATGCGCTAATTCTATCCCATGGTGACCCATGTGTTCCATTGAAGAACTACTTCATAAGGTTTTTCAGCCTGTAATCTCAATTGGAGTCCTGGTGAGGCACTGTAGGATAAGCACTGGGCTGCTAACCAAAAGGTTGGCAATTCAAACCCACAGCCACTCCTCAGAAACCCTATATAGGTCGCTATGAGTCAGAACTGACTCAACTGCACTTAACAACATCAAAAACCTTAATGCTTGTTGTTAAATGCCATCAAATTGGTTCCAACCCATAGCGACCCTGTATAGGGTTTCTGAGGAGTGGCTGGGCAACTTGAACTACCAACCTTGTAGTTCAGACAGCTTTGCAGTCTGGCGCATTAACCCATAGCACCACACCAGGACTCCTAAATGCTAGGTGTATTTAAACTGCCAACATTTAAGTAAGCAGTCTATTGCAGATTGTTATGGTTGACAGCAATTCTGTGTCTTTTTTCTTTCCACACCACACTGATTCTAACCCACTTGAGGTGATGTTTTCTGGAGCACCCTGGGCTCCACACACCAGCCACACCCAGCCCTGCTCCTGAGCGGCAGACCTTCGGTGTGTAGCTTGAGGATGGTACCAGTTAACACTTGCATCTAGCATTTTTCTTTTTATGAGAACTTTATGTAGTCATTACTATTTGTGAATAATTTGATACTTAATTTTATTAGGTACCCTTACTGGTTTGTAATTCAGTTTTCCTTGGTATTGCCCCAAGTGTTAGGCATTTACGGATTAATTGGATAAAAGCTCATCAGAACAGCAGAGGTACAAGACCAGGTAATGTCACTCACCAGTCCAAACCACAAATAAATGACAGCTAATCTGGTAGTGTAGTGGTTACGAATCGGGCTGTGAACCTTAAGGTCAGCAGTTCGAAACTACCAGCCACTCCGCGGGAGAAAGATGAGGCTTTCTACTCCCGTAAAGATTTACACCCTCGGAAACCCTGTACAGGGTCGCTATGGGTCGGAACTGACTCGACGGCACTTAACAACAACAACAATCTTCTCATAGAGAGCTCTGTAGTGTAGCGGTTACGAATCGGGCTGCTAACCTCAAGATCAGCAGTTCTAAACTACCAGCTGTTCTGCAGGAGAAAGATGAGGCTTTCTGCTCCCGTAAAGACTTATAGCCTTGGAACCCCTGTGTGGGTCTCTATGAGTCAGAGCTGACTCCACGGTACTTAACAACAACAATCTTCTCATTTATTCGCTTTCATCTACTCAACTAATATGTATACATGGTCTCTCCTGGGAACCTGCTAGGCAGAGGTTATAATGTTGACTTACAGAGAAAGAAAAACAAGCCCAGCTTTAGGGAATTTATAGTCTTCTTTTGGCAATGTTATGAAAGAAAGGCCTGGTAATCTGCTTCTGTAAAATTACAGACCATAATAATAACAACCTCCATGGGTCAATTGAAGAAAAACATAGCATCAGGATTGGAGGAAGACTCATTAACAACCTGCAATATGCAGCTGATACAACCTTGGTTGCTGAAAGTCAAGAGGATTTAAAATATTTACTGATGAAGATCAAACAGCAACAGTGTTTGGTATAGATTGCATCTCAGTGTAAAGAAAACAAAAATCCTCACCACTGGACCAATAAACAACATTCTTATCAACGAGAAAATATTGAAGTTGTCAAGGACTTCATTCTTCTTGGATTAATAATCATCAGCACTCATGGAAGCAGCAGCCAAGAAATCAAAGGACATATTGCATTAGGCAAATCTGCTGCACAAGACCTTTTTAAAGTGTTGAAGAGTAAAGATGTCAACTTGAGGACTAAGGTATATCTGACCCAATTCATGGTATTTTCAATAACCTCATATGCATGCAAAAACTGGACACTGAATAAGGAAGACTGTAGAAGAATTGATGCCTTTGAGTTATGGTGTTGGAGGAGAATACTGAAAGTACCATGGGCTGCCAAAATAACAAATAGATCTGTGTTGGAAGAAGTGTAGCCAGAGTGCTCCTTGGAGGCCAGGATGGCCATACTTTGTCTCTCATACTTCGGACATATTGTTAGGAGGGACCAGTCGCTGATGAAGGATATCATATTTGGTAAGGCAGAGGGTCAGTGAAAAAGAGGGAGACCCCCAGCGAGATGGATTGGCCAAGTGGCAACATAGATGGACTCAAGCATGGCAACAATTATGAGGTTGGCCCAGGATCAGGCAGTGTTTCGTTCTGTTGTACATAGGGTTGCTATGAGTCGATACCAACTCAATGGCACCTAACAACAACAACAAATGGGTCAATTAAGGAGTCTTGGTAGCATAGTAGGTTACATATTGGGCTGCAAGCAAAAGGTCAACAGTTTGAATCTACCATGGGAGAAAGATGAGGCTTTCTGCTGTCATAAAGATTTATAGCCTTGGAAACCCACTACACAGCCTACCACTACCACCACCACCATGGATCCATTTGAAGTTCTGTTGTGGTGCTGTAAGATAAGCACTGGACTGCTAACTGCAGGTCAGCAATTCAAACCCACCAGCTGCTCCTCAGAAACCCTTTCAGGGTTGCAATGAGTCAGAACCAACTATAAGGCACTTAATAACAATGGATCAATTCTACTCTGTAACACATGAGGTTGCCAGGAGTCAAAATTAACTCGACAGGAAGAGGTTTGGTTTTAGTGATTAGGAGCACAGAGAGAGACCAGCATGTTCCAATCCCACTTCTGCCAATTACTTGTAGTGAGATCTTGGGGCAATCATTTAATTTCCTCATTAATTACTCACAGTTTTTGTGAAGAGTAAATGAATTAATATTATTTGACATGTAGTAAAAGCTGTATATGGAATCCTGATGTGATGCTGTTGAGTAAGCACTGGATTGCTAACAAAAGGCTGACTCTTCAAATCCAACAACTACTCAGAAAAGGAGCTCTGGTAGCGTGGTGGTTATGAATCGGGCTGCTAACCTCAAGATCGGCAGTTCAAAACTAACAGCTGTTCTGTGGGAGAAAGATGAGGCTTTCTGCTCCTTTAAAGATCTGCAGCCTCAGAAACCCTGTGCAGCCTCACTATGAGTCAGAACCGACTCCACAGCACTCAACAACAATAACTCCTCAGAAACCTATACAGGGTTACTATGAGTCTTGAACTGCCGCACTATGGGATGAAGCACTGGCCCACAGGTTGGTTTGAACCATAAGGCTAGTGGTTCAAACTCACCAGTTGCTCTTTGGAAATCCTATACAGGATGGCTATGAGTCAGAACTGATTCAATGGCACTTAACAACAACAAAGAGCTGTTTAAATGTTCACTATTATCATTCCAGTGAGAGAGACAGAAATGAGGAAACAAGTAAATAAATGGAAGCTGTGATCAGTGTTACAAAGTAAATGAAGAAGGTGCTGGCTGGCAGAGGTGGGAGTGTAGGAAAGGGCCTACTATAGTCAGGGTGCTCAAGGAATCATTCTCTGAACAGCTGATAGGAGCTGAGACATGTAGGGTAAAAAAGGTCAAGACCACAGTTGCTGTCACATCGACTCAGACCCTTGGTGACCTCATGTGTGTCAGGATAGAATTGTGTGCTGCAAGGTTCTCTTTCAATAACTGATTTTTTTGGAAGTACATATCCAGGCTTTCCTCTGAGGCTCCTCAGGATGGACTCTACCCTCCTGCCTTTTGATTAGCAGCTGAGTGCATTGACCATTTGAGCCACCTAGGGACTCCAAAATGGTGTTATTTAAGCAAAATACAGGGGGCAAATGAGGTGGCAGGGACAGGGAGAAAGAGAGTGATCAAGGTAAAATACAAGTCTGGGCAAAAGCCTGCGCTATGAGAGAAGTGACCCATTGAAGGAACCGAGGTTAGAGAGATAGACCAGGGCCGGTTCAATGCAAAGTAGCAATGAACTGAGAGATGCTATTTACATTTCACGCAGCTCACCCTGTTATTGTTAGGTGCCATCCAGTTGGTACCGACTCATAGTGATGCACAACAGAACAAAACACTGCTGGTCCTGGGCCAACCTCACAATTGTTGCCACGCTTTAGCCTACTGATGCTGCCACGTTGCCAATCCATCTTTCTGGGGGTCTTCCTCTTTTTCTCTGACCCTCTACCTTACCAAACATGATATCCTTCTCCAGTGACTGGTCCCTCCTAACAATATGTCCGAAGTATGAGAGATCAAAGTTTGATCATCCTGGCCTCCAGGGAGCACCCTGGCTGCACTTCTTCCAACATAGATCTGTTGGTTCTTTTAGCAGCTCTTGATACTTTCAATATTCGCCTCCAATACTATAACTCAAATGCGTCAATTCTACAGCTCACACAGGAGACTAGATTATAGAAGGAAGGACAAGAGTTGGGCAGGGAGAGACAATGATAGCCTAATCAAGTGATGGCAGTAGAGCTGGAGAAAAACACTCTGATTAGAAACCTATCATGAAGATAAAATGGACAGAACTTGCAGCTACGCTGGAGCTTCTCTTGTGGGCAGGGTTAGGGAAAGGGATGACTAGGCAAAGATCTGCCCCACAGTGAGAGGAGGGTGGGAGTGAATGTGGAACTGAGTCCAGCCCACACTCTGCGCCACCCAAGCTGTTGTCTCCTCATGGCCCAGATCAAGCCATGCCTGTTACTTTGACTTGATTCCAGCAAAGTTCCAACCAGGCAACAGCAGCCAAAGGAGATCATTTCCATTTTCTCCAGGAGATTAGATTGAAGTTTAATAGGAAGAGAGTGGGCAAAGCAGACCTCAAACACATGCAGAGCTTGTGAGGAGGGAGAAACCAGGAGATACCAGAATCGATCCCAAATCTTCTCCACCATACTGCCTCCTCAAGTGGGTTTCAGGAAGGAAAAGCCAGCCTCTCTACTTTCTTTGAAAAAGGACTGCTAAAGACATGCAGAAACATAAATATTCTTTCACTCACTGCCTCTTTCAGTAATTTCTGGGAGCAAAGGACTTATCTTTGTTGACAACATGTAGTGAAAACAACAAAATATTAAAATAAACTAAGGCTTACTCTTTGGCTGATAGCAGTAGCCAGGAGTCAAATCCAAGAAGCTATAAGGGCCTGATGCCAAGTCACAGTGTGAGGTTCATGCATTCCAATTCTCTGCAAGCTTAGAGTGAGTGGGGTTTGTGAGTGGGATTATATTTGAACCACAAGGTCAGTGGTTCAAACTCACCAGCTGCTCCTCAGAAACCCTATACAAGGTCACTATGAATTGGAACTGACTCGATGGCACTTAACAACCACAACAAATTCTAGTTATTACAGACAAGACAAATTTAGCACAAACACATCATCTAGAGTAGGGGGCAGAGCAAGATGGTCAAGTGAGTGGGTGCTCCAAATTACTCCTCCAGCAATGAATCCACTGAACAATGACTAAAAACAAGCACAGACTGAGATCTCAGAACTCCAGATGACGGCTGACAAGTTGGAGAATTGGAGTGAGTCCAGAAGTGAGGGAGAAGAGGAGCAAGTATACAAGCCAGGAGAACTTGCCCACTAACATGAGGACTCACTGCAGCATTTTGACATGGCTCTGCACAACACCCAAAGCAGGGAACACAAAAAGGGAGCTCATCTGAGGGAGCTTATTTGAGGAAGCTGCCGCCCAATTTTTTTAGAATGGAGTAGTTCAAAGGGCAATAAATTGGGAGGGGTGAGGAGAGAGACAGTACTATAAGTGAGAGCTGTTGAATTTCTTTGAAGCCTGAGATAGACAGGTCCCAGGTTTGAGAGGAACTTCAAGGGCAACATGGTGAGGGAAATACTTCAGACAGATGAGCAACACAGAGGGACACAGCTGGTTTCCTGTGCACAGTGGAAGAATGTACTGGAGTGCCTATGAGGAAAAACATCACCACAGTAAAGTCAAACCCTACCACCTACATTAGCATCTGCCTCCTCCACCAGTTAAATGCCTCCTTCCATGCTTGCATACTGAATCCCAAAAATCTAGGATCCATAACTACTGAGTCAGTGCTGGAAAAACAACAACAAACAAACAAAGGATAAGAGTGCCCTCTAGTGGTTTTCAAAAGATGATATCAAGCCCATTGTTAGGTGCCATTGAGTCGGTACTGACTCATAGTGACATTATGCACAGCAGAACGAAACACTGCTCCATCCTGGGCCAACCTCACTATTGTTGCCATGTTTGAGCCCATTGATACTTGGCCCATCCATCTCGCTGGGGGTCTGCCTCTTTTTCTCTGATCCTCCACCTCACCAAACATGATATCCTTCTCCAGCAACTGGTCCTTCCTGACAATATGCCCGAAGTATGAGAGACGAAGTTTGGCCATCCTGACCTCCAAGGAGCACTCTGGCTGCACTTCTTCCATCACAGATCTGTTGGTTATTTTGACAGCCCATGGCACTTTCAATATTCTTTTCCAACACTGTAACTCAAAAGCATCAATTCTTCTACCGTCTTCCTTATTTACTGTTCAGCTTTCGCATGCATATGAGGTTATCAACAGTGGTGTATTGATAATCAACTATTATTGTCCTGGTATGCTGCTGCAGAATAAGCACTGGACTGCAATGTCGGTTTGAACCACAAGTTTCAAACAGAATTGCAGTGAGTTGGAACCAACTCTACAGCACTTAACAACAACTATTATTGTAGAATTGTCTATTTCTTTCTTCAGTTCTATTAGACTTTGACTTATGTATTCTGAGGCTCTGTCACTGGGGACATTGATATTTGTTATGGTTATAGCCTCTTGTTCAATTGACTCATTAATCACAATGATGTTATGCGCCGTGGAGTGGGTTCTGACTCATAGCAACCCTATACAGGGTTTCCAAGACTGTAAATCTTTATGGGAGCAGAAAGCCTAATCTTTCTCCTGCGAAACAGCTGGTCATTTAGAACTGCTGACCTTGAGGTCCACAACCCGATTTGTAACCACTACGCTACCAGAACTCCATTACTCATAATATAATGTCCTTTTTTGTAACTGATACTGGTTTTTACCTTAAAGCCATTTTATCAGATAATAAAATTGCCACTCCTGCTCATTTTTGATTGCCATTAGTTTTATTTCCCCCATCTTTTGATTCTTAGTCTATGTCTGTCTTTGTATTTAAGATGTGTGTCTTGTAAGCAGCATATTGAAAGATCCTTTTTTCTTATCCATTCTGCTATTCTCTGTCTCTTGACTAGTGCATTTAATCGATTTACATTCAATGTAATTAATGATAAGCGTGAAGTTATTGTTGTCATTTTCCTGTGTATTTTTTGTGTGTATGTATGATGCTGGTTTCTTTGTTTCACATAATTTTCTATGCTGAATTAATTTTGTTTGTGGGTTTTCATTTCAATTTCTTCATTTGTGTTAATGTCTGCTAAATCTTTCTGAGTTTCCTTTTTTTAAAAAAAATTTTGGTGTGAGGTGTATTCATTTTGTTTAAGATTACCCTGCATTTTAATCCCCTCCCACACTTAGTTTGAACTTGAAATCTATTTGATTTCCTTATCATTTGGAAGTTCTGTATCTACATTTTCCCTCTTTTTGCTTTGTAGTTGACTTTATTATAAATTGATATCTCTGGTTCACTACATTTGGTCTTGTAAGTTTGTTTCCCTTTAAATACTTCTACATCTGTATTCATTTCTGGGTGTTGTTGTTATGCATGTTAATCTCATATTGCTCTCTGCTGTTCTTGGTTCTCAGTCCAAAGAGTATCCTTAATATTTTTGGTAAAGTTTTTTTTTTATTTTTTTATTACAAATTCCTTTAATCTGTTTATCTGGAAATGTCCTCTTTTCTCCATCGTACTTGATGGACAAGTTTTCTGGGTATATATTCTTGATTAGCAACTTTTGTTTTTTCAAAGTTTTGTATATGCCATCCCATTGGCTTCTCATTTGCCTGGTTTCTACGGAGACATCAGAGCTCAGTCTTATTGGTTCTCCTTTGTAGGTAACTTTTCATTTTCCTCAGTATTCTTTCCTTGTCTTTGGTTTGGAAAGTTTGATTATGATACAGCCTGGTAATTTTCTTTTGGGATGCATTTTGTTTGGTGTTTGTTTATATTCTTGTATACTTACCTTCTCTTCTTTCATGATGTTAGGAAAGTTTTCTTCCAACATCTCTTAGACAGTTTTCTTTGCTTTTTATTGTCTCTTTCTGTTCAGGATTGTGATTATTTATAATTTAGTCCTCTTCATTGCCTCCCACTTAACTTTTAGGATTTCTTCGGATTTTTTTCTGATTGTTCTTCTAGCATACTAGTATTGAGAGATTTCTCTTCAAACTCACTAATTTGGGCTTTTGTTGCATTGCATCTACTCCTTTTTCGTTTCAATTGTCCATTTCTGAAATCTTAGTATTAATCTTATGGATTTGTAATCGCAGGTTTTGAATTGTGTCAAAATTTGCATTTATTTTGCCTGTTTGTTCTTGTAGTGTTTTATTGAATTCTTCCAGAGTTCTTTCTGTGTTCCCCTTGCTTTCATTGATCTTTTTGTCAATCCATAATGTAAATTATAGATTTAGGTACCTAAATCTCATTCTTTTGACTTCTTTTCTAGTCAATTCTATTACCTTTTCTTTCTCAGAATTTTTTGTTGTTGTTGTTTTTAAATCGTATCTTGGTCAGATTTAGGTACCTAAATCTCATTCTTTTGACTTCTTTTCCAGTTAATTCTATTACCTTATCTTTCTCAGAAATTTTTGTTTGTTTGTTTGTTTGTTTTTTGTTTTTAAATCGTATCTTGGTCATTTGGTTGTGCCACGCTCTTCATTTCTTTGTGTGAGTTAAAATGGTTTGTTTTCACATTTGTATACTTAACTGATGATTGTATGTTGATGTGTTCTTAAGCTCTCACCAACTGTCTCCTGTAGTTGTAGCAGACAATGGAAGTGTGTGCACCATTCCTCATTTATGCATCTCAGTTTAGGGTGGCTTTGGCTGGTGTTGGCTGTTGTCTATCATTGATCAGGTGGTATAGGAGATGGTATTGGCTCTTGCCCTGTGGGTAGATCTACAGGGGTCTGACTGTGCCTAGGTTGTATGGACAGTGTTTCTGTCTCCTGTTGGGTGGGAAAGATAAGAAACTGCTATCCCCTCAACCACATACACACACACACACACACACACACACACACACCAGGAAGAAAATTAGAATAAACAAACAAGCAATCAACAATGAAATGAGAAAATAATAAGGGAGGAAAAAGAATTAAAAATGGGGAACAGAAAAAAGAATTGTTGTTGTTAAATACCATGGAGTCTGTTATGACTCATAGTGACCTTGCACAGGGTTTCTGAGGCTGTAAGGACTGAAAAGAGGGACAGGAAAATGGAGCTATGGAATAGGAAATAAAAATAACCCTTAGACAAACCAGAGAGAGTGAATATGAAAAGAGAAAGAGACTGGAGATTAGTTAAAAAAGATCAACAGGGGAAAAAACAACCAGAAGAGCAAAAATGAGAGATAGAAAAGAGAAGGTAAAACAAAATCTAAGATAGAAAGGATAAAATTCAAGGGTATGGAAAGAGAAGAAGGAAGAGGAGAAACAATAAAACAAAGAAAAACAATGAAACAACAAAAGGAAACAAACAAACAAACAAACAAAAAACCCAAAACAAAAACAAAGAAATAGTGCAGCTGTTGGACCTGGAGAGGAGAAAACAAGGATTTCCTGGGGTGGGTGTGGTAGGGATGTGATAGTGGAGTTCCTGGCCCTAGATGGACTTCCTATTGGTCAATATGTTATCTATGTTCAGGGCACACAATCCAGGAGTAGCTCTGGGAGGCCCTTTATGGAGGCCTCACTGCCTGCTAGGATAACAGGGCAATTGGGAGCAGGATGACTGGTTAAATGCTAGTCTGGTGACTCTGTGGGTTCTGTAGGTCCTAAGCTGAGTACCTCTGAATCCAGGTACCAACACATCACACCAAAGTGGCACAGCCGACCCCCACCTCACAGTTTCTTCCAACCACATGGCTCCAAACTCCCAGAGAGCAATGGCTGTGCTAGGTGTAGATGAAGGTAGGAGTTGGCCACACCTCTGGTCACCAGGGAAGTATGGGTAAAAAGAAGGAATCACACTTTTCCAGTCACCTGTGTGATTGCTTTCCTGGGTCACCTTCTGTTGCCAAAGCTGCTCACAAAGGTTCAAGATGGTCACACCATATCCAGTCGGCCATTGACCAGTTAGTCTCCCTCGCTTACTTCTTATCTCCCTCAGCTTCTTCTCCCAATAAGCACTCAATCCACTTCTCTAACCTTTCTTCTGATGTTCAGGGTCCCAGGATTTTCATCTGTGTCTGTTTTATTTTGTTTCTCATTATTTGTTGTAGAAAGTCCATGTAGTATGATTGTTTAGACCTCCATTTTACTGAAAGTTGAATGATTTTTCTTCAAGGTCACTAATTCAAATTTCCATTGATTCACAACTACACCCTTGCACTTTCAAAGTATTTTCTGTTTCTGAGACCTTAATAACACTCTTCTGAATTTCTATTTGCAGGTTTTGTATTGTTTCAAAATTTGCATTTATTTTGTCCTGAATTCTTCTAGAGTGTTGTTCTTTTGTTTTTGGTGTTATTTTTACTTCCTTTGATCTTTCTGTCAATTCATTGAAGGTACCTAAATATAATTCTTTTGAATTATTTTTCAGGTACTTCCATTACCTTTTCTTCCTCAGAAATGTTTTCTGGCTCTGCATCTTGATCATTAGTTTGAGCCACTCTCTCTTGTTTCTTTGTGTGAGATAAAATCTTTTGTTGTCTATTGAGACACTGTGGTGTTTTTGTATTTGTATTTAATTGATAATTATATGTTTTCTGTGTTCTTAGGTTCTAACCAACTGTCTCCTGATGGGTGTGATTAGAGATTGATAATGTGTGTATTGTTTTTCATTTGCAGCTCAGAATAGGGTGGGTTTGGTTGGTGTTGGCTGATGCCTATCATTGTTCAGGTGGTCTAAGAGCTGATGTTGGCTCTTTTCCAGTGAGTGGAGTGGCATAGGGTACAGTGGTGGCTAAGCTCTATGGGCATGGTTTCTGTCTCCTGGCAGATGGGCAAGAAGAGAAAACACACAGGAGAACAAAAAAGAATAAGCAGACAGCAACACAAACAGAATATAATAGAGAAAAAAATAAACAGAAATGGGCAGCTATAAGAAAAAATTTATAATAACGGCTACAAGCATATGTTGACAGAGAACTTTTAGAGGTTCAAGCCAGAGTCAGAAGAGGTCATGGAATGAGGGATATCACTGATGATGTCCGATGGATCTTAGATGAAAGCAGAGAATATCACAAAGATGTTTACCTGTGCTTTATTGACTATGCAAAGGCTTTCGATTGTGTGGATCATGACAAGCTATGGACAACATTGCAAAGTATGAGTATTCTGGAACACTTAAGTGTGCTCATGAGGAATCTGTACCTGGACCAAGAAGCAGTTGTTCGAACTGAACATGGGAACACTGAATGGTTTAAAATTAAGAAAGATATGTGACAGGGTTGTATTCTTTCACCATACTTATTCAACCTGTATGCTGAGCAAATAAACTGAAAAGCTGGGTTATATGAAGAAAACCATGGCATCAGAATCGGAGGAAGACTCATTAACAACCTGCAATATGCATATGAAGCAACTTTGCTTGCTGAAAGTGAAAAGGACTTAAAATACTTACTGATGAAGATCAAAGAGAACAGGCTTTGGTATGGATTACATCTCAATGTAAAGAAAACAAAAATCCTCACCACTGGACCAATCAACAACATTCTTATCAACGGAGAAAAGATTGAAGTTGTCAAGGACTTCATTCTTCTTGGATCAATCATCAACACTCATGGAAGCAGCAGTCAAGAAATCAAATGACATATTGCATTAGGCAAATCTTCTGCACAAGACCTTTTTAAAGTGTTGAAGAGCAAAGATGTCAGCTTGATGACTAAGGTGCGCCTGACCCAAGCCATAGTATTTTCAATAACCTCATACGAATGCAAAAGCTGGACAGTGAATAAGGAAGACTGTAGAAGAATTGATGCTTTTGAGTTATGGTGTTGGAGGAGAATATTGAAAGTACCATGGGCTGCCAAAAGAACCTATAGATCCGTTTTGGAAGAAGTGCAGCCAGAGTGCTCCTTGGAGTCCAAGACGACCAAACTTCGTCTCTCATACTTTAGGAATGTTGTCAGGAAGGACCAGTCGCTGGAGAAGGATATCATGTTTGGTAAGGTCGAGGGTCAGAGAAAAAGAGGCAGATCCCCAACGAGATGGATTAGCCAAGTGGCAGCATCGATGGACTCAAGCATGGCAATAGTAGTGAGGTTGGCCCCAGGATCAGGCAGTGTTTCGTTCTGCTGTGCATAAGGTTGCTATGAGTTGTTACTGACTCAATGGCACCTAACAACAACAACAATAAGAGAAAAGAGGGACAGGAAAACAGCTATACAGAGAAAAATAAGAGAGAATAAAAGGAAGACAAAAAACACTAAAAAACTGCAGAAAGGGAAGATGAAAAGAGAATGAGACTAGAAACTAGTAAAGAAAAATTAAGATGAAATAAGAGAGTGGACATGAGAAACAGAAGAAAAGAAGAAAAACTAAAAATGATTTAGAAAGGATAAAATTCAAAGGAAGGGAAAAAGAGGAAGAAGGAGAAGAATGAATAAACAAAGAAAAATAGCAAAAAAAATGAAAGGAAAATTTAACAAAAAACAACCACAGTGTAGTTTTTAGACCAGAGAGGAGAAAATTCTGGGGGTTTCTGCCAGTTAAGGAACTCACAAGGTGGATGAAGGTGGGATGTGAGGACTGAGATCTCAGTTCTCTGTGGAATTCCTATAGGCCTAGGTGTTGTCTATGCTCAGAGTACCCAATCCAAAAGTAGTCTGTGGAGATCCTTAAGGTTTCTTGTTTCAGTGTCTTCCGAACCAGAGGGAAAATAGGGGAAGTGTGGCTAATTGTGAAAGTTACTGTTAGTCTACTTCTGGCCTGGAAGCTCCGTGGATTCTGTAGACGTGGAGGGGAGCCTGCCTGAATCTAGGCACAATCAGAGTGCAGTAGGCATCCACCTCACGCTGGCTCAGAACTCCTGGAGTAGGAGCTGTGCTGGGGGTTGATGAGGGTGGAGACTGACTTCACCTTTGTTATCCAGGGGAGAATGGAGATTAAGCAAGAATCCCACCTTTTATGTCACCTGTGTGAATCTGCTCTGTCAGGTCTGCCTGTGTCTCCAAAACTGCTAGTAAAAGTTCAAGATGGCTGGGTTGTATCTGATCTGCAGTCTGCTTACCAGTCTCCTTTTTTTGCTGCCCCTGCTCAGCTTCTCCTCCCACTGGGTATTCAATCCACTACTTGAACTTTTCCTCTGAAGCTCAGGTTTCCAGAATTACCTTCTATATCCATTTCATTTGGTCTCCAGTATCTTTGTTGTAGAGGATCTGTCTATTGTAACTGCTTAGTCCACCATCTTGCCGGAAGTCCTCAATGGAAATTCTTACTACAAAGATACCCAGCCCAATGGCCAGAAACTGATAATTGCTTAAAAAGTAGACTGCTTACTCCAAGATCACAGAAAAAGATCACATGAGATAAAATCATTGGATTTGTAATTTATGTTTGACCATTATTGTGCCCACCTGGTTTTTAAATAATAGTACCTTTTTAAATAATAGTACCTTCAGCCATGTCTCTCCTAGCCTAGGGTATTCCTTTTTAGCAGTCTTTCTTTCCTTAATTCAGTAACTGATTTGATACATAGCATTAACAAATGTATCTGCCACTATATAAAGAGTAACTGGTGGCATTTTAAATACTTATTGTTAATATACTTAAGCCCTTGCTTTAAGAGTCTTCTAGATAAATAGCAACCAGGTAGTTCTTCTAATGTGATCTTATGCCACACAACTTTTCCTTAAAGGGATTACTGAAAATTGGGTGCTGTAGCAAGACATGGTGAAGAGATCAAGTGGGAGTCTGTTATTAAGAGGATAGTGTCTAGGTCATAAAGTCTTGTTCTAAATAAGCAGCTATTTGAAAAAAAGCCATCAACTAGTCAATGCGGAAGAAAGCACACCAACCAAATGTGATGAAAAGGATTTTAAGTAGAATCTGTAATCAAGAGGAAGAGGAAAATGTATGAGAGACTAAATTCAGAGGCACTTGGTATATATGGGTAGGAAAAGTATAAAAGCAAAACCTCAAGTCTATTTTTAGCCTCTCGACATGAATCTGAAATCCATATTAAGTCTTGAAGACTGTCTTTTCTAACAACACTATGGACAACACTTATAAGGAGTTGGTTCTGACTCATAGCAACCCTGTATAAGGTTTCTGAGGAGCAGCTGGCAGGTTAGTAATACAGTGTTTATCCTACAGTGCCACACCAGGCAAAGTGTAAAAATATATAATCCTCTCTACTTTTGTCTGCCAAGAAGCATGGTTAAGGAATATACTGAAATTAATAAACTTACCTGTGCCATGGAAAAACTTGAAATGTCACATCTCAAGTAACAGCAGCTGTCAGCCAAGAAAGAGGCCAGGTTAGAGAAGCAGCTTTAGAAAATCAAGTTACTATCCCTTACTCGGATGCAATCATGGCTTAAGCATCTTTACTGCTGTTGTATTCAGTATGCCCACCCCCCATGCCCTTAGCTCATGCTTGGCAGCCTCCAACCAGCCTCCATCACAGTGGTTTGACAAAACAGCAAGAAAGTGCTGATTTCTTCTGAATCAGATATGTTGGTATTAAGTGCTGTTGAGTCATTTCCGACTCATAGTGACTCTATATAGGGTTTCTGAGGAGCAGCTGGTGTAAGGACCTAAC
>NW_006408683.1:6171039-6176148 GCF_000296735.1 Chrysochloris asiatica
CACCACACCAGGACTCCTACAAGAAAAATGGATGAGTCTTAAGGTCTAAAGCTTCAAAGGAGGGGATTGAGAGTGTATGTTGCTGTTCTTAATTAAGGATAAATACAATTATACACTGCCTGAAAGCATCTTATACACAATTTTGTTCTTGTTTCTTAAATATATGTTTTGAATATTCTAGGTTGAAATGTTAATAGTTGCTTGACTGTGCCTGGAACCTGGTTCCTGTTCTGGTATGAAGTAACCATCTGGACAAACAGGCACTAGGATAGTTACACCTGCCCTCCTTGAAATGTTATTGGCACATCATGACCACCTTGTGATTTAGTGTGAATGTTAGAACTGTAGCCCCTAATGCACGTAGAACATGACTCACCTTTTATACTACCAAGAAATCGTATAAAAAGTGCTTGTTGTTGTTGTTGTTAAGTGCCTTCTAGTGAAGAGTTAAACCAGCCTGCTTATTATGAGGTGTTCCATTAATTGACTTCATGACAATAATTAAAGCTTTTCTCTTTCTTTGTTTATTTGAAGTGGTTATAATTGGACTTGGTTGCTCCAGGGCATCATACCTAAGCTTTGGAATAACAAAAGGAACATTCCAAATGCTTTGTTCCATCCACATCAATAAGGACAACTTTAATTTGAAGAGACATGTTGTCAATACTTAGATTTTGAGTGCCTTCTAACCTAAGCAGCTCATATTCTGGTACTATATTAGATAACGGTCTACTGCTACCTGTAAGGCTTTCAACTTTCCATTTTTTTTCAGAAATAGATCACTAGGTCTTTCTTCCCAGTCTGTCTTAGTGTAGAAGCTCAGTTGAAACTTGTATACCATGAGTGACCCTTATGGTATTTAAAATAACTGGCATAGCTCCCAGCATCACAGCAACACACAAATTACCACAAACTGACAGGTGAGTGGTGGACCAGATAGTTATACTGGAGAATTCTATTAAATATTCAAAGAAGAGTTGATACTAATACTACTCAATCTCTTCAAAAACGTACAAGAGGAAGGAATAGTATGAAACTCTTTCTATGAAGCCAGCATATTCTTAATACCTAAACCGGGCAAAGACATCACATATAAAAAAGAAGCTTAAAGATCAGTATCACTTAGATAAAAAAAAAATTTACAATAAAATTATAGCCAACAGAGTTCAGCAACATATCAGAAAAATAATACCCATGATCAGGTGGGATTTATACCATGATTACAAGGATGGCTCAACATTAGAAAATCAATCAATGTAATTCACACATAAAGCAAACAAAGGAAAAAGACTAATTGATCCTATCAGTTGATATAGAAAATCCATTTGATAACATTCAACACCCTTTCCTAATTAATAACAAACAAACCAACAATACAGGACCATAGGGCTAGAAGGAGAATTTCTTAACATAATTAAAGGCATACATGCAAAACCAACAGTGAGCATATGCTAAGTGGACAAAGACCAAAAGCCTTCTGTTGGAGAATGGGAAGGAGACAAAGATGTCCATTAGCCCCACTCTTATCCAACTCTGTACTAGAAGTCCTAAGTAGAGCAATAAGACAATAATGAGAAACAGAAGGTATTCAAATTAGAAAGGATGGAAAGTTATCTATATTGCATATGACAGGATACTACATATTACATAAAAGACCCTAACGATTCCACAAGAAAACTTCTGGAACTAACAGAAGAATTTAGCAATGTTGCAGGGTAAAAGAGCAACACACAAAAATCAGTTGGCTTTCTCTACACTAGCAAAACAGATCAAGAAAATATCATTTATGAGGGTGAATTGCCACAAAATTCTTTATTAAACTAAAATATCAAAATTTGAAATGATATTTTCTTGAAATATCCTCCATCTAGGTCAATACACTTCTGAAGGCACTGTTTCTATATCTTTTATCCTTTCCTGAAGAAGTGTGTGTTCTTTGATTCACATCATGTCCAAACAGCAGATTTTGGCAACCTTGAGTGACTCAAATGTGTTTCTTTTTAATGTTCTTTGAGTTTGGGGTACAAAAATAAATCAGAAGGGGTGGGATCAGGGTAGTGGGCTAAGGTTTCCCCATGAAACTCTTGTAGGACAACCCTTCCTATCCTCAAAGAATGAACAGGTACATTGGTGTGATGGGGGAAAAAAATCCTTGGAACAAATTTCCTGGCCTTTTTCTCACCAATGCAGTTTCAATTTTCTTATAACTTCTTCATAAGTAGTCATCCTGTGTCCTTTGACAAAATTTGTCAAGATCACCCTTTGAGAGTTCATAAAGACTGTCACCATAACCTTCAGCACTGACCTCTCTGCCTTCTATTTAATTGGCCCAGTAGATACTCTCAGAAGCTACGTCTTTGATAGGTCATTTTTTTCCTTGGAAGATACCTTAATAAGATGAAGGCAAGTATAGTACTAAGAGAACTTGCCTGCAGCCATCTGCTGATTGCAGAGACTGGTTTAAACATATTTTATTTGGAATAAACCTGTGCATGTATAAACTGAAACCCTAGTAGCAATAATTTCTTACTTACCCTTGTATAATAGCCCCCAATTGATAAAATACCTAGGAATTAGCCTAAACAGAGGCACAAAAGACTTTTACAATGAAAATGGTAAAATACTATTACAAGAAATGAAAATATATCTACCAAAATGGAAAGACACACTGTGCACGTGGATTATTGTTGTAGTTAAGTGACAGAACTGATGAGTCAGTTCCGAATCATGGCAACATTGTATAGGATTTCCAAGGAGTGGTTGGTGGGCTTGAACCACCAATCTTCCAGTGCTTATCCTACAGTGCCACACCAGATTAAATATAGTGAAAATATCAGGTCTACCTAAGGCAATCTACACATATATTATAATCCTGATGCAAAACTCTCAACAACATTCTTTACTAAAATAGAAAAACTAATGACCCACTTCATACGGAAAGAAAAGAGACTCCAAATAGCTAAAGCAATATTGAAGGAAAAGAACAAAGCAGGAGGCCTCACACTCCTCACTAGCAAAGCATAGTATACAGTCACTGTAATCGAAACAATCTGGGATTGGTTCAGTGATAGACAAATAGAGTAGAACTGAGAAAAAAATTAAACTCAATCATCTATGGGCAATTGGCTTTCAACAAGAGGCTAAAAGATATTTAGTGAGGCTGAAACAGCTTCTAAAAATTGTGCAGGCTAAATTGGATATTCACCTGCAGAAAAATGAAATAGGACCATTACCTGACACCATGCATAAACGCTAACTCAAAATGGATCAATGTTAAGGTTTAAATGTTAAACCTTAAACATTTAGATTTAAAATTTAAACCTAAAACCATAAAATTACCAGAAGAAAACATAAGATAAAAACTAGGCAATCTAATCTTTTGTAAAAATAGGATATCAAACATAACAACAAATGTATGGATAGAAGAGACAATAGATAAATGGAACTTTGTAAAAATTAAAAACTTGCATTAGTCAAAAGGCTTTATTAAAAGAGTAAACAGACAACCTACATATTGGAGAAAAATACTTTGGAAACTACTTATCTGATAGAGTCTAATACCTATATTCTATAGAAACTTGCAACAATTCAACAACAAAAAGACAAACAACCCAATCACAAAATGGGCAAAGAGCATAACCAGAAACTTCACTGAAGAGGGCAGTCAAGCAGCCAACAAACATCTGAAAAGATGTTCAGGATCATTAGCCATTTTGTTGTTGTTAGTGTCATTAAATTGGTTCTGACTCATAGTGACCTTGTATAGGGGTTCCAAGGAGCAACTGGTGGGTTTAAACCACCAGTCTTGTGATTCAAACCAACCTTTTGGTCCAGTGCTTACCCTACCACACCAGGACTCCAGGGACATAAAAATAAAGGCATGAAAGATATACACATCAATGTTCATTGCTGCTTTATTCGCAACAGCAAATAAGGAAACAACAGATGACTAGATAAACAAATTGTGATACATACATCTGATGGAGTATGACACAACCATAAAAAACAAAGGTGAGTCCATGAAACATATTATAACATGGATGGATCTGGAGGATGTAATGCTAAGTGAAATGAGTCAGACATATGAGGACAAATATTTTATGACCTCTCTTTTAACAAGAATACAGGAATTGGTACACACAGAGAGACCAATGCTTCTTGATGGTTACCAGAGAGAAGAGGAGGTAAGGGAAGTGTGCTTTATGTTGTAGAGGCTTGTTATTCTGGTGATGGAAAATGTGGTATTGAGTATAAACTTAGTGAACGCAGTAAAACCAAGGTAAAAGAGTGAACACACATAGATGGATATAGGCATATTGTACAATTGTGTACACATAGAGGAGAACAAATAGAAATGTCTAAAAGTACGTGTGAATACAAAGATCTGGGTGCAGGCACCTTGATTCATTGAAGGCATGAATATGGATACTCCACAAACATAAGTAAGCACCTTGTAAGATTGGTTTTCTGGATTTGAAAGCTTAGGAACATAGGCTCATGGGATAACTCAGTCTACTGACATAACACAGTTCACAAAAACCATAATCTGCATCCGACTGAACTGAGTGGCATCTGGGGGCTTTAAAGCTTGAAGGCAGCCCCTAAGTCAGAGCTACGAGTCTCTACTCACCAGGAGCAAAACATTACGAAGATAACTAAACGTTCAGAGAAGACACAAGTCTACATGAGCGACTCTGATACCAGAAGAACTGCATGGTACCCTGCTACCACCACTGCCCTCTAACACTACTGGAGTAACAAAAGATGATGTGGATGAGAGGAATGTAGATGTAGAATGAGAGGAATGTAGAGAATGTAGATGTAGGATGAGAGGAAAATGTGGAGCAAAAGTCAAATTCTTAAAAACCAGAGCCAGGTAAAATGAAACAGTAGAAAACAGATGACTGCCAAAGACTGTTGCTCAGAGATGTTCTTTAAGCCTAGAACACAGTCTACCCCTTTTATCCAAATTGCAAAGTAGCACATAAATGATACTAACCATGAGATCAATGCTCTGTTTAAAAACTATCTGTGTGAATCTGGCTACGGAGATTCTGTGCCCAGGGCCCAGGTTCCAAGTTCCAGTTCCAGGTGACTCAGGGCCACACC
>NW_006408683.1:6203361-6205334 GCF_000296735.1 Chrysochloris asiatica
AATTCTTCTGCTTGTACATATAAAGTACGTATTTAGTAACTTTCTCTTCTATTTCACTCCTAGGAGCATCCTACCTTAGTAGCCAATGCCATGAATCCACATGAGCCAGACTGTTACGATGACTATTTTGATTCTACTCTTCATTATAGTAAACTCAACCACCTTGTCTTTGTCAATTAAGTGTGGCCACTCGGCCCCTTCCACCATGGGGTCCAATCAGCTCCATTGTAGTTAGGTGCCTTGATGCAATTAGGGAGTTCCTACTGTAAAATCTGACTTACATAAAAATAGCAGTCACAGTACTCTTCAAGGATGCTGAGGAAGGATTTGTAATTGGAAAATATGGCCATGGTGATAGAAATGACACTAGAGAGCCCATGATGGAATTTTGCAATACCAATGTTTTATTCAGCAAAAATACCTTTTTCCAACAACGTATACCTAGACCTCACCAGATGGACTACATGGGAATCAAATGGACTACATCTGCGGAGAGAGACAATACCATCAGCAAAAACAAGGACAGGTGCCAACTGTGGAACAGACCATCAATTGCTTATATTCAAATTCAGGCTGAAGTTGAAGAAAAAGAAAATAAGTCCATGAGAGTCAAAATAGGACCTTGAACATATCTCATCTGAATTTAGAGGCCATCTCAGGATTAGATCTGATGCATTAGACACTAATGACTGAAGACCAGACAAGTTGTGGGATAACATCGAGAACATCATATACAAAGAAAGCAAAAGGTAATTAAGTAGACAGGAAACAATAAAAGACCAAAGTGAATATCAGAAGAGACTCTGAAACTCGATCTTGAATGCAAAGTGTTGTTGCTGTTTAGTGCTGACAAGTCAGTTCTGACTCATAGTGACCTTATGTAGGGTTTCACTGACCTTGTGGCTTTCAGTCCAGAGCTTAGCATAGAGCACCACACAAGGACTCCCGAATGCAGAGTAGCTAAAGCAATGGGAAGAAATGATGAAGTAAAAGAAAGAACTGAACAGAAAATTGTAAAGGACAGCTCAAGAAGACAAAGTATTATAATGAAATGTTCAAAGACTTGTAGTTAGTTAGAAACCAAAAGGGAAGGACACTCTCAGCATTTCTGAAGTTGAAAGAACTGAAGAAAAATCAAGCCTCGAGTTTCAATGTTAAAAGATTGTATCAGCAGCAATGGGAGCACAGTGGTCCCATATAATAAGCACTGGACTGTGAACCACGAGAGCTGAGGTTCAAGTTTGCCAGTTGCTCCACAGGAGAAGGATGAGAATTTCTGCTTCTGCAAAGATTTAAAGCCTTGGAAACCCTATACTAGGTCACTATGAGTCAGAATCAACTTACAGGCACTTAGCAATAACAATAGGGAAAATATTAAGTAATTCAGGAAGCATTGAAAGAAAATGGAGTAAGTACAGAGAGTCACTGTACCAAAAGTAATTGGTCCAAGTTCAACCATTTCAAGAAGTACCATGTGATCAAGAACCACTGGTACTGAAGGAAGAAGTCCATGCTGCATTGAAAATACTAACAAAAAACAAGGGTTCAGAAATTGGTGAAACTAATTGAAATGTTTCAACAGACTAATGCATCATTGAAGGTGCTCATTGTCTATGCTAAGAAATTTTGAAAACAGCTACCTGATCAATCAACTGGAAAGATCCACATTTGAGACTATTCTAAAGAAAGGAAACCCAACTGAATGCAAAAAAGCATTGAACAATATTGTTTATATCACAGGCAAGTGAAATCTTGCTGAGGATAATTAAACAACAGATACAGCAGTATATCAAAAGGGAGTTGCCAGAAATTCAAATTGAATTTAGAAGAGGACATGAATGAGAGATTTTGTTGCTGACATCAGATGAATCTTGGCTGAAAGCAGAGATTATCAAAAAGATGTTTACGTTTTTTATTGATTATGCAAGCCTTTTTTTAGTGTCTCCAAGGGATAGCTTAATACGCAGCCAACA
>NW_006408683.1:6206418-6208585 GCF_000296735.1 Chrysochloris asiatica
TTCAAGCTCACCAGCTACTCCTCAGAATTTGGGTCAGAACCAAATTGACAGCACTTAACAACAACAACATTACTCATGGATGTTTGCAGCTGTTTCTTCTCATTTTGAATTATGACCTATCAACAAATGAAGGTCCTAGAAGCTTTATTCCATCCACCTATTTTAGGTCATCTTTACTTTGAGGAGGCAGTTCTTACACAGTTGTATGTTGAGTGCCTTCCAACCTGAGAGGTTAATCTCAGTTGTCAGTTGGTCATCCTGTGGTATCGAGACTGTTACTTTGATGCTGGACAATGACTATTATCCTGGTAACAGTTTTTAAAACGTTGGTAGTCTTTTATTATTGAGTTGTTAGCTATTATTGAGTTGACAATGATGCATAGGGATCTTATGAACAACAGAAGAAAACATTGCCCGGTTCTGCATCATCCTTACAATAACCACCATGTTTGAGTCCATTGTAACAGCTGCTTCAGTTCATCTTGCCAAGGGTCTCAAACACCATCATAGGTGTTTATGCCACCAAACATGATGTCCTTCTCTAATGATTGCTCTCTTCTAATGGTGTCTCCAAAGCAAATGAGTTTTTTATTCTGTTGTGATTCATAGGTTCTCATTGGCTAATGTTTGGAAGTAGAGCCCCAGGCCTTTCTTTCTAGTTTCTTTTCGTATGGAAGCTCCACTGAGACCTAAACTCCAGTGCCATAGCTTCCAGCATCATACAAGTCACCAAAGTGCAACAAACAAACAAATGGTAGTGGTCTTATATTATAGACAGCCAGAGATCTTATGAAATACAGGTATTTCTACTATAAACCATTTCTAATGTACATATACATACTTAAAACACATACACACAATTATTCAAGTAATTTAAATTTAAATTTAAATGTGATAATCCTTCGTTTTCTAAAATAATTCCCTTCTTTACAAGAAGTTCTGCCACAGAGTTTCTTTAAACCACGAACTCCTGATTCTAAAACATTCAAAATGCAAACAGCTGCTCAGCACTGCAGCTCCTAAGTTACTATGGGCAGTAACAATCATACCAAGGTTATGTGTTTGGAATGAAGTGGGTGGAGATCTGTTCTTAAAAGCTGTCCTCTGGATACAGTAGCTACTTCATCTGCCTCCTGATATTGGACATACTGCAAAGATACACTGCAGAGTTGAAGGACTTGGTCCTTTTACATCATTCAAAGGCTATTGTGATGCACTGCAGGTTAGAAAGTTTTGCTACTCAAAGACTTTCAGGCTGTGGGCTTGTAAAATCTAGGAAGTCTTTTGGTCTCCATGGAAAGCCCAGCTATATATGGAAGTCAGGGTACACTATGGAAACAAATAATCCACAGTATCTAATCACTCGAGCTTTCTTTTCTGTAGAGATTGCTCCAAGGACAACATAAGGGCAAAGATCTTGGTGGGAATGAGACAATGGCAAACACTGACTTGTGCAAGCTAAATTGAGGAAGTAGGTGCTGACATGAGGAACAAATGAGTTAAATTTTGGTTGAAGACTAGACTGGGTTCCATTCTGCTGCTAAGGAAAACATCAAAAGAGGTTTCTAATTACTTAAAAAATATAGTTCATGTCAGTGTATAGAGCAACACTAGATATAGAGCAACTACTAATAGACGCAGCAAGTTGATCATAACCCGAAAAGAACAGAATGGCAAGAAGGTTCAAAGTCAATCTTTACTAAAATAAAACAATAAAATATCAGTATTATCTACATTAGACTGACCTGGATACAGAACAACTTCTCAGTTAAATAATATTTGCAACTAGGAGATAAAGGATTACCACAAACTTCCAGATATCATGTAGAAGAGACCAGAGACTAGTTTGGAGTTTTCACTGGGAACTTAACCCACATGGCATCTATCCATCTTTCATTCATGTTTGTTTGCTTCTGTATGTATCATTCTGTTTGTATGATCTGCCTTTGTAATATCTCAAAAGTCAGCTTAATACACAGTCTATACTATGTGACCTCACTGACATGATCTCACTATTATAATACAAAAATTCTATTACCAAATAGGATTATATTATGTACTGAATTATGTCCACCACCACCCCCTCCCCCTTCTAAAAAATATGTGGCATAAATCCTAACTTCTGTGCTTGGGAATGGGTTGGTTCTGTTGTGTTACTGAGGCAGGA
>NW_006408683.1:6214188-6219976 GCF_000296735.1 Chrysochloris asiatica
AGTTGGCTTGAACTGCAAGATTGGTGGTTCAAGCTCACCCATCAGTCCTTGGAAACCCTATACAGGGTCATTATGGGTCGGAACTGACTCGATGGCACTTAACAACAACATATCTCTATATCTCTCTATCTCTATCTATCTATCTATCTATCTATCTATCTATCTATCTATCTATCTATACTTGTTGTTATTAAGTGCCATCGAGTCAGTTCCAACTCATTGCGACTCTGTATAGGATTTCTGAGGAGTGGTTAGTGGGTTTGAAAAGATGATCTTGCAGTTCAAATGACTTTTTAATCCAGTGAATTATCCTGCGGTGCTACGCCACAACACTTTATATATCTATATAAATACATATAGATATAGAGAACGTTCTGGGGTGGTGCTGTGGGTTAATGTTGAACTGAATTGCAAGTTGATTTGAGCCCACCAGCTGCTCCTCGGAAGCCCTATACAGGATCACTATGAGTTGGATCCAACTCAAAGGCACTTAACAAGACATTTTGTTTGTTGATTTTCTGGAGCATCAAACAACAAACACATCTGCTCATCATGAGAGTGTTTTTAGAAACTTAGTCAAAGTTTCAGAAGAAAAATGCCAGGGAAAACTTCACAAGAGAGTCTTTCTCCTGCTTCCATCAAACAAAGATCATTTTGCAGGAGTTTTAATGGGCAATCATTAGGCATCCGCCTTGCAGTCCTGCTTTGGCTCCTTTCAACTTCTTTCTGTTTCCTAATCTTAAAAAATCATTAAACAATACTAATTTTTCTTTAGTTAATAATGTAAAAAAGATCACATTGATGTATGATTAAATTCCCAGGACCCTCAGCTTACAGGGATGAACTCAATGGCTTGTATTATTGCCCACCAGCATCTTGAGCTTGATGGAGAAAATGCTGAGAAATAAAGTCCATTTTTTTCAATTTTTACATTTTTACCTCTTAATTCCATTTTTACACAAACCTTTTGAAGTCCCCTCAACATATTTTCATATATAATTCACCCATATAAATAATGCTACATATATATAACATGCATAGGAAACTAATGTGCAAGGGGGTTGCAAGATTTGTAAAACAACATATAGCATGCATATTATTTGCATAAAGATATGATGAATGTGGAGCCATGTTGTGGCTTTATAGGATAAACACTAGACTTCTAACCACAAGGTTGATGGTTCAAATCCACCAGCTGCTCCTTCAAAACCCTATACAGGGTCACTATGAGTCAGAACCAACTTGACGGCACTTAACTACAATAGCAACAACATCCAAGGGAAGGATCAAGTGGAATCTTCTAAAATTGCTCTGTCTCCTAAAACAAGATACTATATCACAAACATATCTCAGAGGAAGTGGCAGGGCAGTGACACCCTTAGAGACTTACAGGACATGGGAGTGGTTGTTGCTGTTGTTAAGTGCTATCGAGTCGGTTCCAACCCATAGAACCCTGTATAGGGTTTCCAAAGAGCAGCTGGTGAGCTTGAACTGCCAACTTTGCAGTTCAAACAGATTTGCAGTCTGGCACATTAACACACAGCGCCACACCAGGACTCCATGGGAGTGGTGATCCTCACTATATTCCCATTTAATCTACCAATCTAGCCCCTACCTACACCAGCCTGGAGTATGACAGTGAACTGCTGAAAATCAATTAGTAGTCTACCTGTAGCTACAGTGTCAGATGTGTTCTTTGCAAGAATAGACCAACACAGCCTCAGGAATATGGTATGTGACCATTTATCTGGTGAATGTGCATGAGCATGTAGCCCAAACCCCCACACTCACCTCTGCTGTCACACTACTACCTTTCCCTCAGCTCACACCTATGGGCATATGGGATGGGATGTCCTTCATAGCCACCCACAAAAAGATAAAAAAGGGCAAACTTGGTTCATGGTATGATCAGCCCAGTATAGAGGTACAAGCCAGAAATGGACTATTGCTGAGTTTTAGCCCCAGTTTGGGAGGTCCTGAAAGACAGTGAGGAAATATTTCCAGTGGGTAAATATTCCAGAAGATGTAGGTCGTTTCCATGGCGTGGAAGGAGAAGGGTCTCAACATAAGGATACATATAACTCAAAAGTCTTGATGAATGCTGGGCTGGTTGTTCAGGGACCTGGAAATAAAAAGATTTGAAGATCAGGAACAAAGACATCTGAGAAAGAGATATGTGGGGATACTAAGACTAGTGTTCTTGATTCAACTGAGGAAGGACATCTCTGAAGTGCCTCTCTATCTTCAGAGCTCTCCATTGCAAGTGATTCACAGTTTAAATTAGCCCTCTGCCAACCAAATCTTGTTTCCTTCACTCCTTAAAGTGCTGCTCCATGAACACACCCGAATAAACCTCCTCCCTGCAAATTTCCACCTCAGAGTCTGTTTCCCGGGAAACCCTATGTAAGATACCCATCCAAAGTCAAAAGACATTTCCTTTCAAAGGTACCACAACACTTGCATTCTCTAGCTGTTTACATTTCACTTTGTATCAAATGTATGTGGGGAGTAGAATGGGGAATGAGAAATATGGTAGATGAAGACTTTTCCATGAAAAGATGGTTTCTGGTGGAAGGAAAGGAGCCCTGGTGGTGCACAGGGTAACTGTTGGGCTGCTAACTGAAAGGTTAGTGGTTCTAAACCACCAGTTGCTCCATGGGAAAAAGATGAGATTGCTCCCATTGAGATTTAAAGTCTTGGAAAACATAAGGCTGTGAGTTTTAACTCTTGGTGGAAGGATAAAAAAATTATTCCTAAACATTTAAAAATTATCCTGTAGTTTCTGGTTTCTTGAAATCTTAAAATAATTCAGATTTCCCAGAGCTATTTCACATAAAACTCCATAATAATATTTTTAAAGTTTCTTTTTATTAGACAAATAATATGAAAATGTTTAAGGAGAACCTGCCAGTGGGGTGAAGAAAACCAAAGGGACTTGGAGCAAATCCAAGCCAGAATTATAGCTCAACTTCTTTGTCCTGGCTATAAAATAGGGCAATAAAATTTACCACAGATGATTCATTCACATTAGGATTGTAAAAAATTATGTACAGGAGTATACTTCACTAGTCTGAAAAGTGTGAGCTATTACTATAAAACCCAACTCAAATCAAATCTACTGCCATAGTCAATTCTGACTCACAGGACAGAATAGGATTCTATCTATAGACTTTCCAAGGCTGTAGATATCCAGTGAAGCAGACTGCCTCAGCTTTCTCCTGTGGAGCAGCTGGTGCATTTGAATCACCAACTATCTTGTTGCCCTACTGATTTCAGTTTTTTGTGTACAAGAGTCACCCACTTGTCTAGGGGTAGGGAAGTGTGTTGGTGAGTTCTCTTGAGTTTATTTCAGTTCTCTCAAAGAAAAAGTCTGGAGGATTTCCAAGTGTGAATTGTCTTTCCTCAGTGTGCAGAATAATCACAATGTGAATGATCAGCTTCTCCTTAACCTCCTGTCCTTCCCAACCCTTGCCCTCCAGGTCCTTTGCTACTAGGCACTGTGATTTTTATGCATTAAAGCATTTAATGCATTTATATGTATTCAACCCAAGTAAAGTTGAATGAAAACATATAGGGTGAATCAAAATTTTGTCTCGCAATGATCCGTGTTCAAAAGGTAGTGTTAGAGACGCATTCATGACCCTTGGGATAAGACCAAGAGTTTTACTTGTACTCTGAACATGATTTTTGTAACCTAATAACTTTAGAAAGCTTGATATAGAATTATGGGCCCACGTCATCTTGGGTAATGGAAGGCAGAGCTACCACTTGGCTTTTATACTCATTTCTAAGTTATTTTTATGGTTGTACTGATTTTTTTTACCCCCCAAGCCCTGGTATGGTACTGTAGGATAAGTACTGGACTGCCAGGTTGGTTTGAACCACAAAGTTGGCAGTTCAAACCCATCAACTGCACCTTGGAAGCCCTATACAGGGTTGCTTGACAGAACTTTACAACAATAACAGCAACAACTCTTTGGTTAGCAGCTCAATGTTTAACACACTGTATCGCCAGGCCTCCGTATTATTTTATAAGGAGCTGCTGATGCTGTAGGATAAAGACTGAACTGTTAATTACCAGGTCGGCAATTTAAACCCATCAGCCAATCCACGCAAGAAAGATGAGGCTGTCTGCTGCTGTAAAGATGTAGAGTCTGAGAAAATTATATAGCAGAGCATAAAACGCAAAAACTGTGTAGACTAGGATGCCTCACTCTGACTCATTGACATAGTCTGTTCTTTTAGACATTTGCAAATTGGCACTGTCCTAAAACATTTTTTTTTCAAACATTTCCAAACTTGCAGAAAAGTTGAAAGAAAAATACAGTGAATGTACAATGACTTCCAATAAGCTTCACCAGCTTTTAATATTTTGACATATTATGTCATTTTTTCCTGAACATTTATTTAAAAGTAGGCACTTCAGCGTGTATTTCCTTAGAATAAGGACGTTCTTTATGAACATACATTGTCACACCTACGCACTGTAACACTAATTTCATAACACCACTCCTATATAATACAAATTTGAATTTTCCAAATTGGTCCCAAAGTGTTATTTAAAGTTATTTTTTCAAAAAGAAAATAATGATCCAAGATTCAACCAGAGTTCACACATTATTTTCATTTGTTATGTCACTTGTTGTTGTTGTTGTTGTTAAGTGCCATCAAGTCGGCTCCAAACCATAGCGATCCTGTAAAGGGTTTCCAAGGAGTGACCGGTGAGCTTGAACTGCCGACCTTGCAGTTCAAACTGGCTTTGCAGTCTGGCGCAGTAACCCACAGTGCCACACCAGGACCCCTGTTATGTCACTAGTTCCTTTTAATCTGTAACAGTTCACCTTTACCCTTTTGTTTGCTTATCATGGAAATAAAATTCATCTAGGGGTTCTCACAAGTTGTCTTACAGAATGCCTCATACACTGAGAGCTTGTTTTTTTTTTTTTTTTTTTTTAATTGTTTCTTCATGATTAGATTCAAAATAAATGTTTTTGGAAAGAATACCACTTATAGGGTATTTTGGAATATTTTAAAAGGCCTGTGATACTTAAAGGAGCTCTGGTAGCATAGTGGTTACGAGTTGCTGACCTCAAGGTCAGCAGTTTGAAGGCTTTGTGTCAAGGTTTTGGCTGGACCTGGGTCCTCAGTAGTTTGGCAGTTAAGATGTAGTAATGGAGTTTTGGTGCAGTGTTGCTGGATAAGCACTGGGATGATAACCTCAAGGTTGGTGATTCAAATCCACCAGCATCTCCCTGGAAGTCCCGTATAGGAATCCTGGTTTGGTGCTGTGGGTTAATGCACTGGACTTCAAAGTCAGTTTGAACCACAAGGTCGGTGGTTCAAGCCCACCAACTGCTTCTTGGAAACCCTATACAGGGTAGCTATGGGTCAGACCTGATTTAATGACACTTAACAACAACATGTTAGCTCTGATAGCGTAGTGGTTCCGAATTGGGCTGCGAACCTCAGGGTCAGCAGTTCAAAACTAACAGCTGTTCCGTGGGAGAAAGATGAGGCATTCTGCTCCCATAAAGATTTACAGCCTCAGAAACCCTGTATAGGGTCGCTATGAGTAGGAATCGACTCCACAGCACATAACAACAACATGAATCTGAATTGACTTTGATGGCACTTAGCAACAATAATCCTCCATGATGAGATCTAATATAATGCAATGATCTCACCCATGATGTGGTCTGATATGATCAAGCCTTGTTGTTGTTGTTAGGTGCCATCGAGTCAGTACTAACTCATAGCGACCTTATGCACAACAGAATGAAACACTGCC
>NW_006408683.1:6220076-6221187 GCF_000296735.1 Chrysochloris asiatica
CAAGAAATCAAATGATATATACTTTAGGCAAATTTGCTGCACAAGACCTCTTTCAAGTGTTAAAAAGCAAAGATGTCAGACCCAAGCCATTGTATTTTCAATAGCCTTATATGCATTCAAAAGTTGAACAATGAATAAGGAAGATAATAGAATAATCAATGCAGTTGAATTATGGTGTTTATGAAGAATATTGAAAGTACTATGCACTGCTAGAAGCACAAACAGATCTGTTTTGGAGGAAGTGCAACTGGAGTGCTCCTCAGAAACCAGGCTGGCAGGACTTCACCTCTTGTTCTTTGGACGTGTTGTCAGGAGGACATCATGCTTGGAATAGTGACAAGTCACCAAAAAAGAGAAAGAGCCCTAACTAAATGGATTGACATATTGGCAGCAACAACGGACTAAAAAATAACAGCAATGTTTGTTTGATGGCATAGGATGGAGCCATACTTTGTTCTGTTTTGCATAGTGTCACCATGAGTTGGAACTGACTCCACAGCCCCTAAAACCACAAACTGTGAGAAAATAAGTTTCTATTAGTTAAAGCCTTTACTTGTGGTACTGCTATTATAACAGTACTAGATAACTAAGACAATCTGGGAATGAGAAGTGAGGGTGCTCTTCTGAAAAATACCTATCATGTGGAAGTGGTTCTGGAATTGAGTAATAGGGTGGAGACTGAGAGAGTTTTAAGGGGCCTAGTAGTAAAAGCCTAGAATGCCTTGATGAGACTGTTGGTAGAGTTATGGCTATCAAAGGGAATTCTGATGAGGGCTCAGAAAAAAAGTGAGGAGAGCTATAGAGAAAGTCTCTATTGTCTTAGAGAATACGTAAGGCAGTGGCAACAGAAAGTTGCTAGGAATATAATACGCATGCAAAATGTGTTCTGTTGCTGCTGCAGAGTGCCATCGAGCCAATTCTAACTCATAGCGACCCCATATAGGGTTTCCAAGGAGTGGCTAGTGGGTTTGAACTGCTGACCTTTCAGTTAACACTCTAGTGCTTACCCTATCTATAGAGCCACACCAGGACATCAAGTGTGCTCTTATAGAAGTTTTAAAAAAAATGATGAATGCGTAGTTGGACAGTGGAGGAATGGCAATGCTTTTAA
>NW_006408683.1:6222952-6223557 GCF_000296735.1 Chrysochloris asiatica
AGACAGAGTGTCCTGGTATGATACTGTAGGATAAGTGCTGGACTGCTAACTGCAAGGTCAGTCATTTAAACCCACCAACCACTCCTCTGAAACCCTATACAGGTTCGCTATCAGTCAGAATTAACTCCATGGCACACCAACACATCATATACATATACACCTATATTGCTGTTAAATACTGTCAAGTTGGTTCCAACTCATAGTGACACTATTATATAGGGTTTCTGAGAAACTGCTGATGAATTTGAACTGCCGACCTTGTGGTTAGTAGTACAGTGCTTATCCTAGAGCATCACACTGTAGAATAAGCACCAGGACTACTTATACATATATATACATATGTATACACACACACACACACACACACACATATATTATTGTTGGTTGTTGTTAAGTGCCGTCGAGTCAGTTCCAACGCATAGCAAACCTGTATAGGGTTTCCTAGGAGCGGCTGGTGAGCTTGAACTACCTCCCTTGTGGTACAAACTGACCAACTTTGCAATCCAGCGAATTAACCCATAGTGCCACACCAGGACTCCACATATATATCAATATATATCTATAAGGTGCTCTGGTAGCGTAGAGGTTATGAGTTGGGCTGCTAA
>NW_006408683.1:6223815-6229655 GCF_000296735.1 Chrysochloris asiatica
GATCTGGATTTGGACTTCTAGCTACCTAAACTGTGAGGGAATAAATTTGTTTGTTAAAGCAATACACTGTGATATTTCTTTTATAGCAGCACTAGTTAACTAAAACATGGACAAACCATGGACTATACTATGAACTGTCAGAACAAACAAATTTGTCTTGGAGAAAGTACAGCCAGAATGCTCCTTAGAAACAAGAATGGTGAGACTTCATTTCATGTACTTTGGACATGTTATTAGGAGGGGCCAATCCCTGAAGAAGGCTTGGTAAAGTAGAGTGTTAGTGAAAAAGAGAGACTCTCAAAGAGAATTAACATGGCGGCTGCAATAATAGACTCAAACATATAGCAATGATTGGGAGGATGACGCAGAGCCAGGCAACATTTTGTTCCATTGTATGAAAACATGAAGTCTATGAGTTGGGACAGACTTGACAGCAAGAAGCAACAACAACAGAAGAAAGAACTTATATAAACTTCTGTTAACCTTAAATCACAAACATTGACATAGATTAATCTTTTGAGTAGCTATTGGAGTTGCTTATACAATTGAGGGATGAATGAGAACCTCCAAGTTGCAGTGTATTCGTTTCTTAGGGTTGTTATAGCAAAATACAACAAGCTTAATAGCTTATAGGAACATAAACTTATTTTCTCATAGCTCTGGAGGTCAGAAGTCTGAAACCAAGGTGTCAATAGGCCTTTTATCTCTCTAAAGGCACTAAGCAAGAATTCTTCCTTGACTTTTTCAGCTTCTAGTGGCTCCAGGAGTTCTTTGAATTGTGGCTGCATCACTCCATCTTTACCTCCACCTTCTCATGTCCTTATCCTTTGCTCTGTTTCTCTTCTGTGTATCTCTTATAATGATATTTGTCATTGGATTTAGGATCCACCTTGATAACCTAGGACGACCTCATCTTGAGTTACTTACATGTGCAAAGACCCTTATTTCTGAATAAAATCACATTCATAGGTTCTGAGACACGGGCATATCTTTTTGGGAGCCATCATTCAACCCAAACACTCAGGAAGGTGAGTACTAGGAAAGGTCCTGGACCCAATAAGCAGGGCTTCATGACTCTGTGTTGCTGTTGTTAAGTATTGATGAATTGGTTCTGACTCACAGCAATCCTGCATAGTGTTTCTGTGGTTGTAAATAGGCACTGTTATTTATGTGACATTCCATGCCATCTCATCTGTCAGGAGTTAGTGTCTCACAGCCTGGATATGACCCTTGGGAAATACTTTGAATGAGGCAGTCCAACTGCTTCCTATTTTAAGTGATGATGACAGTTTACCATGATATGCAGCTAATACAAAACACTTCTACTTGCTTTATTTGTTGTATTTTTCCAACAGAGCAAGACATAGGTCAGTTCTGATGAAACAGTAAAATTAAACAGTGAAATGTTCCTTACATCATCAAACTCAACAAATTCAAGATGGACTAATTTTATGCACCTTATTAGCCTGCCTTCCAGCACCAACCCCCTGCCCCTGATTACTTAAATCACAGACATCCCAGTCACCCAAACCAAATATTTGAGATTCACCTAAGAATCCTCCCTCAGTACTCACCTTTAACAGATGTTATGTTTTTGTTAGGTGCCTTCAAGTCAGTTCTGACTCTTAGCCACCGCATGCACCACAGAATGAAACACTGGCCATCTTCACGATTGTTATGCTTGAACTCATTGTTGCTGCCATTGTGTCAATCCAGCTCATGGGGGTTTTCCTCTTCTTTGATGACCCACCATTTTTTCAATTATGATGTCTTCTAGGAACATGTCCCAAATACGAGATTAAAGTCTTGCCGTCCTTACTTCTAAGGAGCATTCATTCTGACTATATTTCTTCCATGACAGATTTTTTCATTCTTCTGGTAGACACTAGTACTTTTAAGATTCTCCTCCAACACCGTAACTCAATGCATCATTTTTTCTGCACTTTTCCTTATTCATTATCTAATTTTACATGCATATAAGGCTATTGAAAATACTATGGTTTGGGTCAGGCTCACCTTAGTCCTCAAAGTGACATCTGCCTTTTGATGATTACATCAGTCTGCTCTTTCTTCAACTTCTAACTCAGGCTCTTATTATCTCTTACTTGTGTTGACCCTAAAGATTGCGATGCCAACCCTATTGGTTGTCTTTCCTTCCCTCATGTTCCCATTTCTTCTTTGTTAACACAACCTCAATTTTGCTCAAATCACAGTGGGTGCAGCTCCTGAAAATGATTTATGATTGAACTTAACCAGTCATAAATATCTCATTTCCTTTTGCTCTGTGTTCACTCTGCTATCCTTTCTTGTAGCTCCTAGCTACAAGTGACTTGTCTGTCTCATTCTGATTAATGAAATGTAGCAAAAAAGTCATCTGTGGGTGCTGAGGAAGATTTTTGTCACTGATAATGAAAATTGTTTATGCACACACTCCTTCCTATTTTTCTGATTGAGCCATTAATATGAGAACACAGTGTCAGCAGCCCCAACAGTCTTTTCATAGTTAGTGAAGGTCATGGCTTTACTCATGCTGTTCCCTTTGTGTAGAACTCAACACCCTCTGTTTACCTGGCTCTTTTATTTATTATAAATTAATGCATTTCTATTCATCCTTCATTTCTAGTCATTCAGTCCACATCCTCCTTTACCCACTTGACCTTGTATGTATTTCCTAGACCACTGGTCACCATATCAGTTCAGTTATACCTGTTGTTGTTAAGTGCTATTGAGTTGGTTCTGACTCACAGTGACTTTGTATGGTATATCAGCCCAATTATACAAGGATGAGTCAAAAATATCTGCACTCTGGCTGTAGAATTTGTTTTAATCAACTTTTAGAAAAGACAAATACATCATTTTTCAGCATAATGTCCTTACTTTTCAATACACTTTGTCCATCTGTCAACAAGCTTTCATATTCTCTTATTAAAAAATGTTTTAGGCTGAGTTGCAAGCCATGAATGCATTGCTGTCTTCACTTTTTCATCAGAGGTGAATCTTCATCTTTGAAGGGCTGCTTTCAGGGGAGAAAACAAGTGAAAGTCTGATGGAGCAAGAACAGGACTATAGGGAGGATGCTTTAACACTTCAACACGAAGCTTTTGAGGAGTGTCAACGGTGTGGGCAGAGGTATGCAGATATGCATTGTCATGCATAATCACAACCCATTGGATAGTAGTCCTCTGTGTTTAATCAGAAATTTAGACTTCAGTTCTTCAGTGAGCATCTCACTGTAATGAGCACTGTTGGTCATTGAGCCTTTTTCCTGGTAGTGTTCCAGTATTGGTCTTTGAGAATCCCAGAAAACTGAAAGCATCAATTTTCCAGCTGATTGTTAACTGTTTCTTGGTTAGTGATTGGGGACGTTTGCATTCCATACTTGGCCACTTACTCTCAGGCTCATAGTAATGAATTCATGTCTCATTACCAGTAGTGACCTTTTTAAAGAAACTTTGACCTTCCTTTGAGTATTGATCCAAATTTTGCTTGCAAATGTTGGAATGCTTGGATTATGTTTTTCTGTGAGTTGATTTGGTAGTCATCTGACACAAACTTTTTGAAATCCAAGTCAGTCATGGATTATTTCATAGGCAGAGCCAGGGAGGATTTGCAAATGATTTGTCACAGAACCCACTGTCACGCATCTATTCGACAGAATCATTTCATGTGCTAGCTCAATGTTGTCATTAGCTGTGGACATGGACAAGCATTTTAATATAATCACAGTGCAAAGTATTTTTGACTCACCCTTGTACATTAGTTTTTTTTAGTACCAGAAAGTATCTTCTCTTTATTGTGAGAGGCAAAATAACTTAGTTCAGAACAGGAAGTCTGGCTTCTCAAAAGCCAGGGATCAAATTCTTACCATGCTACTTTATTGGTTTCATTGGTTGCTTCTTAATCTCTAAGCCTTCTTTTCTATTTTGAAACATGACAGTAATATTATCTCTATATTAGAATTGTTGTGGGTAATAAAGAAATCATCCAAAAAAAAGCACTCAACACCATGTTGTCTGGCCTACGGTAACAGCTCAAACCCAAAACTAAACCCCTTGCTATAGGACAAAGTAGGACTGTCCCAGAAGGTTTCCAAAACTCTAATATTTATGTAAGCAGAGTGGCACATCTTTCTTCTGATAATAGGTTGTAACCACTGACCTTTCTGTTAGCAGTTGAGTGCTGAACCACTTTGCCACCATGGCTCCTTGTGCTTATCTGGTATTAATTGTTATCATTATTATTTGTATCCCCAGCATCACTCACTAGATGGCTGTTCTTGGATTCCTAATTTAACTCAGAACTCCTGATTCCAAACCCAGTGCTCTTTTGTTTGGACTGAAATTTGGGAGAGGCAAAGAAGCATATGGTACTCAGTTGTAGAATTCTCACCTTCCATGTGAGAGATTCCCCACTCATTTCTCAGTTAGTCATACTGTGGTGGCTTGTATGTTGTTGTGATACTAGAAGCTATGTCACCAGTGTTTCAAATACCAGTAGGATCACCCATGGTGGAAAAGTTTCAGAGGAGCTTCTAGACTAAGTATAGACTCGTTGTTGCTGTTGTTCTTGTTAGGTGCCATAGAGTCATTTCTGAGCCATAGTGATTCTATGTACAACAGAACAAAGCATGGCCTAGTTCTGCACCATCCTCACAATTGCTGCTATGCTTGATACCATTGTTGCTGCCACTGTGCCAATCCAGCTTGTTGAGGGGCCTCCCTCTTTTTCGCTGACCAAACAGATGTCATTCTCCAGGGACTGGTCCCTCCTAATAATAGGTCTGAAGTATGAGAGATGAAGTCTCGTCATACTTGCTTCTAAGTAGCATTCTAACTTCTAAAAGCAATCCATGGTACTTTCAATAGTCTTCCCCAACACCATAACTCAAATGCATCAATTTTCCTACAGTCTTCTTTATTCATTGTCCAACTTTCACATGCATATGAAGCTATTGGAAGTACCATGGCTGTATCAGGCACACCTAAGTCCTCAAACTGATATCAATGCTCTGGAACATTTTAAAGAGGTCTTGTGCAGCAGATTTGCTTAATGTAATACATCATTTGATCCCTTGATTGCTGCTTCCATGCGTGTTGATTGTAGATCCAAGCAAAATGAAATCTTTAACAACTTCAAACTTTTCTACATTTATCATGTTGATATTTATTGGTACAGTGGTGAGGAATTTTGTTTTTTTGTACATTGAAGTTCAACTGATACTTTCTGCTATTCTTTGCTTTCACCCAAATTCTATCTGATATCAGCAATGACATCCCTCATTCTACAACCTTGTCTGAATCTGGATTGAACCTCTGGCAGTTCCTTGTCAATGTACTGTTGCAACCATTTAAAAATTACCTTAGCAAGATTTTACTTGCATGTGATATTAATGATATTGCCTGATGATTTCCACATTCAATTGGGTCACCACTCTTAGGAATGGGCACAAATATGGAACTCTTCCAATCAGGTGGCCAGGTAGCTAGCTGTCTTCCAAATTTCCTGGCATAGATGAATGAGTACCTCTGGTGCTTCATTGGTTTGTTGAAAGATTTCAATTTTTATTCCATCAATTCCTGGTGCCTTGTTCTTTTTCTTTTTAAGTTTTTATTGTGAGTTATATGTTAGTTTACATGTGTGAACATTATCTTTACATTCATCCTATCGTATTTAGTTTCATTGCAATGATCACAATGCCCTGTGTGCATCATCAAATACCCAAAGGGTACACCCCACATGCCTGTCCCCCGGCCGTCAGCACACAGCCCCTCTCTCTCCCTGAATCCAGAGTCCCGAGCTGCTCCTTCTGTCCATGTCATTACCTCTGCCTCCATCCCTAG
>NW_006408683.1:6234035-6235742 GCF_000296735.1 Chrysochloris asiatica
TATCCCACCTGAATTTAGAGATCATCTGAAGAACAGGTTTGATACATTAAACACCAAAGATCGAAGACCAGAGAGTTGTGGGATGTCATCAAGAACATCATACATGAAGAAAGCAAAGTCATTGAGGAGATAAGAAAGAAGGAAAAGGTTCAAATGGATGTCAGAAGAGACACTGAAACTTGCTCTCCAGTGTAAAGATGCTAAAGCAAATGGAAGAAATGAGGGGAGGCCCAAGAGCCGAAGAGAAAATTTCAAAGATCGGCTCGAGAAGATAAAGCCAAATATTACAATAAAATGTGCAAAGATCTGGAATCAGAAAACTGAAAAGGAAGAACATGCTCAGCATTTCTCAAGCTGGGGAAACTGAAGAAAAAATTCAAGCCTCGGCTTTTGTTATTGAGAGATTATCTGGGCAAATTATTGAATGATGCAGAAAGCATCAGAAAAAGATGGAAGGAATACACAGAGTCACTGTACCAAAAGGAAATGGTTAATGTTCAACCATTTATAGAGGTAGCATGGCTCTCTTGATCAAGAGCTAATGATACTGAAGGAGGACGTTCAAGGTGCATTGAAGGAATTGGCAAAGAACAAGGCATCAGGATTTAATGGAATAAATTGAAATCTTTCAAGAAGGTGAGGTGGCACAGGAAATTTGGAAGACAACTATCTGGCCAACTGATTGGAAGAGATCCATACTTGTGCCCATTACAACGAGAGGTGACCCAATGGAATGTGGAAATCATTGGACAATTTCTTTGATATCCCATGCAGTAAAATTTTGCTAAAGGTAATACAGAAACGGCTACAATCATACATTGACAGAGAATTTCCAGAGGTTCAAGCCTGATTCAGAAGAGGCCGTGGAATGAGGGATACCATTGCTGATATCCAATGAATCTTGGCTGAAAGCAGAGAATACCAGAAAGATGTTTACCTGTGCTTTATTGAATACGAAAAGGCTTTTGATTGTGTGGATTATGACAAGTTATGGACAACATTGCCAAGTATGAGTATTCAGGAACACTTAATTGTGGTCATGAGGAATCTGTACCTGGACCAAGAAGCAGTTATTCAAACAGAACATAGGAACACTGAATGGTTTAAAATTAAAAAAGGTGTGTGACAAGGTTGTATTCTTTCACCATAATTATTCAACCTGTATGCTGAGCAAATAATCCGAGAAGCTGGGTTCTATGAAGAAAAACATGGCATCAAAATTGGAGGAAGACTCATTAACAACCTGTGATATGCAGATGATACAACCTTGCTTTCTGAAAAAGTCAAGAGCACTTAAAATATTTATTGATGAATATCAAAGAGCACAGCCTTCGGAATGGAATACATCTCAATGTAAAGAAAACAAAAATCTTCACCACTGGACCAATAAACAACATTCTTATCAATGGAGAAAAGATTGAAGTTGTCAAGGACTTCATTTTTCTTGGATCAACTATCAACAACCACGGAAGCAGCAGTCAAGAAATCAAAGGATGTATTGCATTAGGCAAATCTGCTGCACAAGACCTTTTTAAAGTGTTGAAGACCAAAGATGTCAGCTTGAGGACGAAGGTGCACCTGACCCAAGCCATGGTATTTCTAATAACCTCATACACATGCAAATGCTGGATAGTGAATAAGGAAGACCACAGAAGAATTGATGCTTTTGAGTTATGGTGTTGGAGGAGAATATTGAAAGTGCCATGG
>NW_006408683.1:6235842-6240717 GCF_000296735.1 Chrysochloris asiatica
AGTTTGTTTATCCATTCTTCCATAGATGGGCACTTAGGGTGTCTCCATCTTTTTGCTATTATATGTATATAGTGCTGCCATGAACATTGGTGTGCATATATCTACTCATGTTATGGCTCATATTTCTTGCAGGCAAATACCAAATAGAGGGATTGCTGGATCATAAGGTATCTCTATTTCCAACCTTCTGAAGAAGCACCATATTGTTTTCCTCCTGGTGCCTTGTTCTTTGCCAATGCCTTCAGTATACTTTGGACTTCTCCTTCAGTATCATTGACTCTTGATCAGATGTTATCTCTTGAATTGGCTAAACATCATCCATTTCTTTTTGGTACAATGACTCTGCGTATTCCTTTATCTTTTTTTTTTTTGATGCTTTCTGCATCACTCAATATTTTGCCTATAGAATCCTTCAATATTTCAAGTCAAGGCTTGAATTTTTTTCTTCAACTTTTACTTTCAGCTTGAGAAATGTTCTTTCTTTTTGGTTTTCTAACTCCAAGTCTTTTTGTCATTTCATTTTAATACTTGACTTTGTCTTCTTGAGCTGACCTTTGAACTTTTCTATTCAGCCCTTTTACTACTTCATTTTTTCCATTTGCTTTAGCATCTGTACACTGGAAAGCAAGTTTCAGAGTCTCTTCTGAAACCCATTTTCCTTCTTTTCTTGTCTTCTTAATGATCTTGTCTTTCTTCCTGTATGATGTTCTTGATGTCATCCCACAACTCTTCTGGTCTTTGATCATTTATCTAAGGCATCAAATCTGTTCTTCAGATTATTTCTAAATTCAGGTGGGATATGGACTTTGTTTATATGAAGGAGCAGTGAGCTTCTATCTTATTTAAGTCTATCTTCGAGAAGCTAAGGTATGGTGCAAGTGGTTAATCCCATGAGCAGTTACAAACCAAAAAAAAATAGAGGTTTGAGTCCAACCAGAGGTACCTTAGGATAAAAGTCTGGTGATCTACTTCCAAAAGAGTCAGCCATTGGAAACTCGATGAAGTAAAGTTTACTCTTACGCACATGAGTTTTCATGAGTTGTAGTTGACTCTACAGCAACTGTTTTGGTTGCAGAGCCAAACTTAATATATTGGCTAAGGAGGACAAAATCCACTTCCTTAAAGGAAACTTTATTTGTAAATAGGATTTTTCTGCTCGTTCACTCTTCCTTCATTCCTTGAAAATATGCTAGGTATTGTATACCGATACTTTCTTCACACTACTTAGACAAGAACAGGAATTCTAGTACAAAAATGTTTGTTGTTGTTGTTAGTGCCATCGAATTGGTTCTGACCCATAGCGACCCCGTGTACAACAGAATGAAACACCGTCTGATCTTGAGTAAGCCTCACAATTGCTGCTATGCTTGAACCCATTGCTGCTGTCACGATGCCAATGCATTTCATTGGGGGTCTTCCTCTTTTTCGCTGGCCCCCCCACTTTGCCAAGCATGATGTCCTTCTTCAGGGACCGGTCCCTGGTGATAGTATGTCCAAAGTATGCGAGGCAAAGTTAACACTGAGAAAGTATCAAAGCTTACTGTGGCCTCAGGGAGAGCAAAGGCTGTCTAATAACATGATTATTACAACACGATCAGACTCACAGCCATGCTTTTAGTGCTAATAATAAATAACATGGTAGGATATGATCATTTGTACTGTTTTATTGTGGAAACTTGTTTTGCCTCTCCTCCCTTCCTTGGCAGCAGGCAAGTGCACATCATTCTCCTGCCTTGGAGGCTTTGAAAATGACGTCCAATTTTTCCAGGGCTAAGAACTTAGACTCTGACTCCTTGATTTAGTGTCATGGGGAAGTGGAAGACCCTGTGGAGAAAGACTGAGATGTGAACCTAGGTGGAAAATATGGAAAATAATTGCAAAAACAAATTTTTAATGTAAGTTTGGGGACCAAGATGCATAACTTGAAAGGTATCTTCCATTTATTGAATACATGCCATAAGTCTGCCATGTTGCCAAAGTAATTTAAAATTATTTTTGGTAATTCTTATAACAATGCTATCAAGAGGGGACTACAAAATTTCTTTTACAGTGGAAGCAAATAAGCCCTGGAAACATGCTAGTAGGAAAGGTTAAGTTAGGATCTGAACCCAGATCTATGTGACCCCAAGTCTGTGTGACCCCAAAGTTATTCCTTTAAACCAACATAGTCCACTTCCTGTAAAGGCCATGCTTTGAGACTGGCTATAGTGCTAGACTGAAGTTCAGATAAGTGCTGGAGTCTGGCTTAGTCCCCAGTTGCTCTATCACTTAGGATGTGTCTCATTTTACAGCATCACATCCTCCTGTACCCATGAGGAGCAGGAAGCCATTGCCCCACAACATATGCAGCCTTCTTTTGTGGTTTCCTTCTTACTCTTGTGGACTCATGCTATGCTTCTATGCTGTTGTTTTCGGATGTCTTATAGGCTCATGGCTGATTTAAGTAGCAAAAAACCTCTGGGAAGATTTAACGGGCCAATGAAATAAGCAGTGTTGGGATGGTTCCTGCCAAAAAGGAGGACATTGAAGGTAAATAACAAATCCCCACACATAGTTCTCCTCCCTTGTGTGATGGACCGCAGCCCTTTGTCCCTGAATTGGGTGACTCAGCATTTGCAAGGATAAAGCCAACAGAGGCTGAAATTGCCAGAGGAAATAAAACTATTCTTATTTACCAAATTGTCAAAATCCTATCATTGCAATTAAAGAGATAGGCAATTAACTGTGTCTTAATTCCAGCAGCTGCCACTTCATCTGAATGCTGTAATTTACAGAGAGAGTGGGAGGAAACTTTAAATTAATGTGTGTCTTTAAACAAGGAAAAACATTGATGGAGCTTGAAGAAAATCTTCAGCAGTGGTCGTTCAGGCACCTCCCGAAAGAGGTATTATTACAAGATAGGCCTGCAGGATGCCATTATTTTCTTCTACCTTTGTTGCCTAACTACTATTCTTAATAAATGCTAGAATGGCCTTATTATACCCTATTTTGTGTATAATACTGATTTCAGTAGCAATGCCATCTGTGAGACCCTTTGCAACTGTCATCTCAGTTTTTTCAAAAGAAAGATCAGCTTTAAAAGACAGAGTTTTAAACATTGAGTCCAGACTCTGGGACAGAGAAACCAATTCTTAAAATTCAGGATTAAAAGTCAGATTTGTGTTTGTACCACTCTGTGAGGTGGTGGTGGTTATGTGCTACAGAGTCGGTTCCAACCCATAGTGAGCCTACACAGGGTTTCTGAGGCTATAAATCTTTAAGGGAGCAGAAAGCCTCATCTATCTCCCATGGAAGGGATGGTAGTTTCAAACTGCTGACCTTGAGGTTAGCAGCCCAATGTATAACCACCATACCACCAGAGCGCCTTCTCTATGAAGTAGGTTTTATAATTGTACTCTAAATATGAAGAAGCTGAGACTCAGAGAGGTTAAGAAACTTGCTTAGCTCAAGCTATTTAGTGGCCAAATTGATTTTAAACCCAGGTATCACTTCAGAGTCTGCTCTTTCCCAAAAGGCTTATTGGCAACAGAAAGTTCAAGAAACCACAGTGAGAGACTCTAAACATGAAAGCACAGAGCCAAGGCAAATCACAGGATGTTAGGAAGTTGGCCAGCAAACAGTAGATCACAGACTCAGCTGAAGTTAAAAACTGTACTTCAAACCTGGTAAGTTTCAGAGTGCATTGCTAATAACATCAGGTTTGCAGACCAGACTAAGCAGGTGTCACACCCTTGCTCCTTGGGAAATGTCCTTATTCTCAGTGAGCTTCAGGCACATTTTATATGCATATAAATACAGTATATTGGGGATAGAGAGCCTTGCACAACTGCTGTGAAGATGTAAAGGGATGTTGCTGTTGTTAGCTGCCATCAAGTTGGTTACAACTCATAGCAACCCTGTGCACAACAGAATGAAACACTGCCTGGTCCTGTGCCATTTCATTCTCATTGTTATTATTATTATTATTATTATTATTTGAGCCTATTGATGCAGCCACTGTGTCAATCCATCTCATTGGGGGTCTTCCTCTTTTTCACTGACCCTCCACTTTACCAAGCATGGTATCTTTCTCCAGGGACTGGTCCTTCCTGACAACAAGTCCAGAGTATGAGAATCAAAGTCTGGCCACCAAAATATTTCTGGCTGTATTCTTTTCCAAGACAGATGAGTTTGTTCTTCTGTCAGTCCTTGGTACATTCAACATTCTTCTCCAACACCATAATTCAAATGCACTGACTTTTCTACAGTCTTCCTTATTCATTGCCCATATAAAGGGGCAGCATATGTCAGTGTGCCTGGGATAGTCTCTAGCACATTAAAGGGACTCAGAAAATATTTGCATTTCCCTCTTTTTTCTCAGGAGGGGACTGGCCTAGGTCTCAGAGGTAGGATGACATGGGGACTGCCAAGCAGATTAACAGAGAAATAATTTCGGAACATATTATGGGAACTGAAGTTTCTGGGTGGTGCAAATTGTTAACACACTTGGTTGCTCACCCAAAATCTGGCAATTGGAGTCCTCATAGAAGCAGCTATAAACATCCATTGAAAATCAGAACATGGAATATACGAAGTATGAATCAGGGAAAATTGGAAGTTGTCAAAAATGAAATGGAACACATAAACATCGATATTTTAGGCATTAGTGAGTGGAAATGGTATTGGGATTTTGAATCTGATGACCACATGGTTTACTATGCCAGGAATGACAAACTGAAGAGGAATGGTGTTGCATTCATCATCAAAAAGAACATATCCAGATCAGTCATGAGGTACTATCCTGTCTATGATAGGATAATATCCATGTGCCTACAGGGAAGCCCAGTTAATACCACTATTATTCAAATTTATGCACCAACCACTAAAGCCAGTGAG
>NW_006408683.1:6242807-6281499 GCF_000296735.1 Chrysochloris asiatica
ATATTGAAAGTGCCATGGGCTGCCAAAAGAACCAATAGATCCATTTTGGAAGAAGTGCAGCCAGAGTGCTCCTTAGAGGCCAAGATGGCCAAACTTGGTCTCTCATACTTCAGACATATTGTCAGGTGGGACTAGTCACTGGAGAAGGATATCATGTTTGGTAAGGTGGAGGGTAGAAGAATAAAAGGAAGACCCTCAATGAGATGGATTGGCTAAGTGGCAGCATTGATGGACTCAAGCGTGGCAACAGTAGTGAGGTTGGCCCAGGACCGGGCAGTGTTTTGTTCTGATGTGCATAAGGTCACTATGGGTCAGTACTGACTCAATGGCACCTAATAACAACGCAGAGGTGCCTGGGAAGAAAGGTCTACTTCCTAAAACATCATTAATTGACAGGCCTTATGCAACATAGTTCTATTCTGACATGTCTCAGGACCTTGGGAACTCTGCTGTAGCAGTCTTCAGGGATTATAAATGCAGTTGATGGGTGCACTGTGTTAGGGGTGTGACCAATTCGTAACCACTATGCTACCAGAGGATGTCATGCTGGGTAAGGTGGAGGGTCAGAGAAAAAGAGGAAGACCCCCAATGAGATGGATTGGCCAGGTGGCGTCATTGATGTACTCAAGTGTGGCAGTGGTAGTGAGGTTGGCCCAGGATCGGACATTGTTTCCTTTTGCTGTGCATGGGGTCGCTATGAGTTGGTTCCGACTCGATGGCACCTGACAACAACAACAACGCTACCAGAACTCCTTCCAGTCACATTTAGCTAGCAGGAAATTAATCTTGTCCACAGAATCACAGAAAGTAGAGCTTGGAGTGCATCTGGATAAATGAGGAAATTGCTTAAGATCCTAGTGGTTACGAATCGGGCTGCGAACCTGAAGGTCAGCAGTTCGAAACTACCAGCTGCTCCGCGGGAGAAAGATGAGGCTTTCTACTCCCGTAAAGATTTACACCATCGGAAATCTTGTACAAGGTCGCTATGGGTCGGAACCGACTCAACAGCACTTAACAACAACAACATACAAATATAGTATAGTGGTTACTAATTGGGCTGTGAACCGCAAGGTCAGCAGTTTGAAACTACCAGCTGTTCTGTGGGAAAAAGATGAGGCATTCTTCTCCCGTAAAGATTTACAGCCTCGGAAACCCCGTACAGCATTGCTATGAGTTGGAACCGACTCCACAGTACATAACAACAACAACAACAACATACAAATATATTCTTGGAGCACCAAGGATATACACACAGTGGTAGCCAAGTAGATTGTGGTTACAAAATAGGCTGTAGGCAGATCTAGAACAAAATTACACTTCTCTTAATCCTTGATCTTTAACTTTCATAACTTTGTCGAGAACCGGCCTCGACAGGAGAGTTTGGTTCACAAAGTAGGGAGATCTGGCGGCGACAGCGACAGATAAAGAATACACACCAAGATGCAAAGAGAGAGAACACAAAACACCCCGAAACCAGAGTGGATGCGACACTGGCGGGCGGACCCTGGACTACCGGCATCGTGGCCCCTGCAGGCAGTAAAGCACCGCCCTGCAAACCTTAACGCATGCCTTGCCAGCTGTAACGCCTCACATGCCAGCTGTAACACATGGCCTGCAAACCGTAACGCATGCGGGCTTCGGTCTGCACCCGTTTTATTTCGGGGAGGAGCTTTACACAAAGGAAGGCGGGGTTTGTTAAGACGGGGTACAGAAGTGAAATGTGATTAATCGTTCAACATAGGACACAAGGATTTACAGGTACAAATTCTAAAACATACATCACAAATTGTCTTGATAATCTAATATCTGTAATTTTCCAGAAATTCAAGCAAATTATTACATGGTACTTTTCAGGTTCGAATCCCAGGGCAGCAACTCGGTTTCTCCAGGCTAATTAACATATCTATAGCACCTAATCTTGAATGGGGGAAGGTGAAAAGGATTGAAAGGAATCCCATTGTGTTGGCTGCCAGGGCCAGGTCTGCAGGAAGAAGTGAGGCGCCTAGGTGAATGGGCTGCACCTGAAGGCTATCCGGGAAGGCTGACACTATTGTTCTTTAGATAGAGCCCCGGAAACTTGTCTCCAGAGCTTCTTAGCAAACTTGTTTTTGGAACTTTTTACAGTCTCGGCTTTAAGAGCAGTTTAATATTTGTCCATGGGTATCAAGGCCTATGTAGTAAGTTAATATCAAACATAACTAAATAATTTGATAAAGAACAGTTTGGACATACTTGCTCAGTGGCCAGTTTGATACTCAGAGAGATTTGTTGCTAGAACACTTTAAGCACTACCAATACAGTGGAGCCAATGAGAGAGGCACATTAAGAAACCGTTTTCTCAGAAGCTACAATTATAGGGGTTCGAAGCATAGAGTGAATTAATAGGACTAAAGAGAATTATACAGAGCTGGCCCCACAGTGAGTTCGTAAACGCCAATGAACCCGGGATGTCCGGAGGTTACTTCCTTGAGCCCACAGGGTCTCTGGCCAGCAGGTCAGAGCACTGCCATGTGCTGGAATTTTCGTCCATGACACTGGTCCTCCGCACCCCTGCGGTCTGTAACAGTCACTGACCTCTGTTGGTGCTCTAAGGTGTTTTGTAAAAATGATTTAATAAGTTTTTCAGGAAGTAGCTTTTGGTCACTGTGAGTAAAGAAGCTAGAAGAGTCCAGGAATGGAAACCAAAGAGGGCTCATAAGAGCTAAAGAACCTTTGAAACAGAAGTCAGAAGACCCGGACAGATATGAATGAATGAGAAAAAGTGGTTAGGGGACCATTATGTTGGAGTGCACTGTGGATACTGGGATGTTTCTAATTATCCAAGGAGGCAGCTACTGCTCATTTCTAAAATGTTGTGGCTATGTGGAAAGATGTGCTAAATGCTGCCAGATCTTTCAGTTTTCAAGAGTAAAGAGATTTTTAGAGATTGGGGAAAATATGGTGGACTAGGCAGAAAGACTGTATGGGCTCTCTGCAGCAAGAATATGGCTAATCAGACAGGACTGATACAAAGGACAGTCCTGAAACTCTATGCTCCATAGAAATGGCTAGAAAAGTAGATTGAGTGCTTACTGAGAGACAGAGGTGAATAGACGTGGCAAGAGATGAGATGACTGATGAGCAGCAACAGCCAATGGAACCTGCTGTAGCCATCTTGAAAGTTCATGAATGGCTTTAGAGATGAGAAAGTAACTTCATGTTGCAGGAACCTACCTGAGGATCATGGAGACAAAGGTCCAATTTATCTTATCTTATTTTTCTTTCTTTTTTTTCCAACCAGCATACAATCCCAGGGAATCCCTCACTTTTGAGGTGGTTGAAACCACTGGAGGTGTAAGCCCCATGGAGGAGCTATATACAATAACCCCACTAGGGCAGGATATGATCCAAATCAGCAAAGTTGACCCTGGCCAGCCATGGACTGGATGTTACAAGAAGAGGGGGCTGAATGGATGTATGGGTAGAGGGGAAATAAAGAAAGGAAAGGAGGCAGGTGGTCTATGTGGGTCCTCCAGATGCAGCATGGCCAATTTGAAGTTTCCCAGACCACTGTGAAGGCAGTACGCCAGTAGGTGGTGGAGTACACTTCCGATTGGCAGAGAGAAAGCCATTGACCTTCAGGGCTTTTGTTGTTGTTGTTGTTGTTGTTTTGTATTTTTTCTCTTATTGCTGTAAGGGCTGTTTGTTTATTTGTCTTCTTTCTTCTTGCATTACACAGCAGCAGAAAGCAACTGCAGTTATATAGCCAAGATACAGTTGTATCCTCTACAAACCACAATTGGGCAAGTGCCAATACCAGCAGCTGTATGCCAGAGCATTGATGATAACTAACATCTGCTGAAACCACTCTGACTGGAACTGAATGAACAGTGAACAGAGTAACTCATCTCCTGATCATACCCACCAGGAGGCAATTAGTGAGTACTGAAAAATATACCAACATACACTCATCAACTTAATACAAATATTTAAAAACTACAATGCCTAAAAAGCAGCAGAAAATTTCTGTTCACAAGCAGCAACAAGGCACAGTAGCTAAAACAAATGACCAAGAAAAGGAGACAGAAACTGTTTTTGAGAAATAAAAGGCACTAGAATTACCTGAAAAAGAATTCAGGAGAACAATACTGAGGTATGTCCAAATTTTTCATAGAAAGGTTGAAGAAAACAGGGAAGAATTCAGAAAAACACTATGAGAACAATCAAACAAAATAGATACAGCACAACACAATACAAAACCTCCAGACAGAGGTCCAGATAACCAATACTAAAAATCAGAAATAGATAATACACTGAAAGGGCAAAGGAGTAGAATTGAATCAATGGAAGCCAGAATTAGTGAGCTTGAAGAAAAATCTCTCAATACTGGTATCTGAAGAAAGTCTAGGATTCATGGAGGACAACATGAAAAGGAATAACCTAGGGGTGATTGGAGTTACAGAACAGGAAGAGACAAAGAAAAGATAGTCAAATAGATGCTGAAATAAAATTTCCCTAACATCTGGAAAGACGAGAAGATAAGCATTCAAGAAGCTGAAGAACCCTAGGCAGGATAGATCCAAGAAGAAAATCACCAAGACATATCATAATCAAATGTTCCAAAATCAAAGAATCCTGAAAGTAGCTAGAGAAAAAAGAAATGTTACTTACAAAGGAAAACCAGTAAGATTAAGATCTGATTTCTCAGCAGAAACTATGCAGACAAGTTAAAAGAAAAAATATTTTTAATGTGTAATTTCTTGATTTTTGGCACACTGAGAAACCAGAACAAAACATACAGTTAATTTATCTTGTGCCCATCAGTTTTCAGTCTCCTGAATTTAAAAATTAGAAAACTTCTTAGAGGCATCAAAAGAAAACAAAATGTTAAATTTCATCTTTTGTTTTTCCTGCAATGCTATGTGATTTTCTGTTTTAAAGCACCCCTAGTTAATTAACAGTGTTGTAATTTTGAAAGTTTTATTTTAGCAGAATCCATTCCAGATGGTGAAATAGGGTGTCTTCAGCAACTAACTACATGGACCTCAAATGTCAAGGAAAGCTTCCCTGGCTTTAGGGCCTGAAATCTAAGGGCCTGAAGTCAGCACTCTCTCTCCATTTTCAGCCTTAATGTCAGATGCCACTTGAGTACCTGACATAATTCTGACACAGTTTGGATGTACCCATCAATGCCTGCCAATGTGATACTTCTGGGAGAGCTGAAAGGGATATTTTGCATTCAGGAAACATAAAGCTTCACAGGTGTTCATCTGCTCAGCAGGTGATCTCTGCTCAGAGGCTCCTCCTTTTGACAAAGATATGCAGAGGAAGGGCAGTTATCCATTATACTCTTTCCTTTTTCCTAGACTGTTGGACTTCTGAAGACCTCCTGACTATTGTTTCTGCAACATTGAGTCTTTGATCTATTGAAAAACAATCACAATGATTCATTGCTTTCAGTGAATCTATGGGAGCACTAGAGTCCTGGTGTGGTGCTGTGGGTTAATGCCCTGAACTACAAGGTTGCTTTGAACTGCAAGGTTGGCAGTTCAACCAGTCATTCCTCGGAAACCCTATATGGGCTCAGTCAGTACTGACTCGATGGCACTTAACAACAACAGCAATAAAAGCATTGGATTACAAGGTCAGTTTGACCCAGTGGTTCAAACCTACTAGCTGCTCTTTGGGAACCCTATACAGGGTTGCAATGAGTTATAACTGATGTGAAGGCACTTAGCAACAACAATGGAAGCAAGTTACCTCTAGTAAATTTTATTTACTTTTATGTACTGTTGGCTTTGTAATGTTCTTCAGACTGGGACAGAGACTGTTTCTGATGACACGTCAGTCTGTTTTCCCACCTTTGCTTCTGTCTTTGCTACTTATGCTCAGTTAAAACCTCTTTTTTCACCACTATAATTTTGTGATATTTTTTCCTAGTACAGAAGTGTATTCAAAGGACCAGCATCTTCCTTTCCTACTGTTTTCTCCTAAGGCTTCCACATTGCCCATTCGACACTGAGAAAGTAGCCACAAGAAACAGTACCCTTTTCATAGACCAGGAAGCTCCAGCTAATTCAGTCTTCTAACCTTCAGAGACTAACACCCCAGCTAATCATTAGGCCTCTTGGGGCTAGGGTGTGGTGGCAGGTGTGTTGGTGCCTGGGACAACAGGAGTGGTTCTTATCAGTCAAGCAGAAGCATGGTGCTTGCCCAGAACTCCAGGACTTTCCATGTTTTCAGAGAGTAAATTGATAACTGTTTATTTGTAAAGCTGAAAGTATTATTTTTAAAAATACTGCTCAGCTGTAGATGGGAAATTTAGGAAACTCTGTGGTGGGAATTACTTGTTCCTACTCCTACAAGAAGCAAAGGCTGATTAGAAATGACTGCTTTTAATACTTCTACATGGTATATGGAGTCCTGGTATGGTGCTGTGGGTTAATGCACTGGACTGAAATTCAGTTTGAACCACAAGGTCAGTGGTTCAAGCTCACCAGCTGCTCCTCAGAAACTCTATACAGGGTAATTATGGGTTGGAACTGATTCGACAGCACTTTACAACAACAACAACAACTTGATATATGGAGTACTGGCATGGTGCTGCAGGTTAATATGCTGGACTGCAAGGTTAGTTTTAGCCTCAGGGTTGGTGGTTCAAGCTCACGAGCCACTCCTTAGAAACCCTGTACAGGGTTGCTATGAGTTGGAACCAATTCAACAGCACTTAACATCATCATCATCAATAACAACAACACTTGGTATATATCCACAAGAAATAAGAGCCAGGACACAAGTAGATAATACCAATGTTCATCACAGCCCTATTCACAATAGAAAAAAGATGGAGACAGCCTAATTGTCCACCAATGGAAGAATGGATCAATAAACTTTAGTACACACTCACAATGGAATACGATGCACTATTGAAGAATAATGATGAATTTGTGAAACACCTCACAGCAAGGATGAACCTGGAGGACATTCTGCTGAGTGAAATAAGTCAATCTCAAAAGGACAAGTATTATGAGACCACTATTGTAAAAACTCAAGTAAAGGTTTTCTATACTATTCTTCCATGGTTACCAGGGGTGGAAGTGAAGGGAGAGTAACTCACTGATTAGAGAGTAGACACATGTTAACTCAGGTGACCAGGAGGGCAATATACAAGAAATGGGAGGAAAATATACAAGAAGTGTAAGAGCATTATACAAGAAGAGAGAGGGTGGCAGAAGAATGATGGAGACAGGTGAAGACACAGGGAAGTATATAAGTTTTAAAGGGGATAGAGATAAATAATGATATATACACAACCTTGGAACAACGGTGTTCAGTATGTAGATACATGGACAAAGACACAGGCTGAATGGGTATAAGAGGTAAATAAAACTCAAATATATACGAGTTTCAAGAGGATATCTGTACATGAGTAACCACAGGGAGGGAAGAGGAGAATTGTTGTTACATGGAGGAAATTGCAATCACTGAAGTGAAACAAAGTGTATGGTTTGTTGACTGTAAAACTGATGATCTGCTCTGTAAACCCTCACTCAACTCACAATAAAAAGTTAAAAAGAAAGGAAGAAATGACTGCTTTTGCAATCTGGACTGCTTCTCTGCTTTCATCTTTGCTGATTCAAGACCAAACTCCTCAGTCTGGTTCTTCATATCCTATTCCAACTCTCTACAACCCCCATATTCTAAGCACACCCTCACTATTGCTTCAGTGCCTTTATTACTTCAACCTAATATATCTTTGCTTTCATTTTCCAGTTGTAAATGTCACGCATCCACTTACTTATATCATTATTGAACACTGAGAATACAAATAGGAGTCAAATGTGGACCTTACCTTCAAGGATTCTAGAATCTAAAGAGACATAAGTAAAAAAGCTCTTTCTGTTTGACTCCCTCTTCCCTTTTTTCAGAACTCCTAGTTTCCTGTTCTCTGGAAAGCTTTCAGTGAGCAGGGAAGGCTACGTCATGTGCCTCAGTTATCATGGTAACTGCCTGCTTTCTAGTTTTTCTCTCCCATTAGGCTGTAAGCATTTTGAGGAAGGAGATATCTTTATTCACAGATTCCTTCAAATATTTAGGTAAGTGCTTTAATACATGTCTGTTGAATAATTGGAGAAATGAATATGCTAGACTAGAGGAAAAACCAGTGTGAGGATTCCACATAGAGGGCACCTATCCCAGGTGTGTCCACTGTTCACACACAGGCCCCTTACTTGTAGCAGTGCTTGCTTCACAGATGCTACAGCTATCTCATCTGAGGGAGCTGAGACACTTTGGCCATAGGGAAAGCCATTTTGATCATTAAAATCCCCAAACCCACTGCCATCAAATCCATCCTGACCCATACATAGTAATCCTAGAGGACACAGGAGAACTGCTCTGCAGGGTTTCGGAGGCTGTAAATCTTTATGGGAGCAGATTGCCACATCTTTCTTCTGTGGCGAAGCTGGTATGTTTGAACTGCCAGCATTGTGGTTAGCAGGCCAGTGCTAATCCCACAGTGCCACAGGTCTCCTTATTTTACTTTTTAAAACTTTTTATTGTGAAAGGAGCTCTGGTAGCGTAGTGGTTATGAATTGGGCTGCGAACCTCAAGGTCAGCGTTTCGAAACTACCAGCCGCTTCGCGGGGGAAAGATGAGGCTTTCTACTCCCGTAAGGATTTACACCCTCGGAAACCCTGTACAGGGTCGCTATGGGTCGGAACCGACTCAAAGGCACTTAACAACAACAACATTGTGAATTGAGTGAAGGTTTACAGAGCAAATAAATTTTCTAGTCAAAACTTTGAACACATCTTGTTACATGTCATCCTTGATTGCAATCCCTACAACGTAACATCACTTATCCCAGTTCCTCCTGGTGGCTTCTGTTTCCCTTCTTCCTTCTTTCCTAACCCTTCTGAACTGTGTCCTATAAGGTTTGCATATCTTCCCAGTGTTATTGTTCCTCTTATAGACCTGTCTATTGTATGGCTGAAATTGGAGCCATGGGAGTGAGTTCATTTCTAGACACGAAGGATGACTAAGGGCCAGACACTGTAAATCTTTACAGGAGCACACAGTCTCATCTTTCTCTCGTGGAATGGCTGGTGGGTTTGAACCTATGAATTTGCAGTGCTTAGCCCACAGCACCGCCAGGCCTCCTTCTTATGAGTTTAGGGATTTTCATTAGTTTTCCTGATAATTCCTTTAGTGGACTATTTCTAATGGCTATTGTAAGTCTGGAAGATTCTGCGTTTTCCATGGAAATTTGGTAAGTTCCTCTTGTCATTTCTAGATGGAAATGATGGACATCACATTCCTGAGAAAGTTGCAAGAGATTCTGAGCATTGCTAGTTCTATTATTTAGGTCAATTCTTTCTGATTGAGTCATAAGCAATTGGGCTGAGCTAGAATTTTCCAATTTCTTGTCAAGAGACCCGGTTATAAAAGGTGCTGTGGTTTCATGCTTTTTAGTTGGAGAGATCGGCTCAGCCAATGAGCTCTTCTTCACTTTATTCAGTGTGCTCTTATACAGGACCAAGTTGTAGAGTTAAAGCTTTCTGCCTCTAACCAGAATTTAACCAAATGCTCCATTCTACAAAGTTCCATGAATTGAATGAAGTATGGAAAAACAACAGTATCATCAAAAACTTGGTCAAGGGTCTTTGAGAGGCTTGATTTGGTCTCTTGAGTCTGATAGTCCAGACAAGATATACCGAGGTTACCAAAATGAGCAGCCTCCATGTAGCTTAGCTTTTTTTAAAGTGCTGCTGTCCTGCTACTTGAAAAAGAGTCCATGTTGGCAGAAATGGCATTGATTGCAACATGACTTGGTCCTGCAACCTCCAGCAAGGCATGGTTTTTAGTGCTTTTTTGTGGGGAATGAACAGATACCTGAGTTGACTTGACATCTGACGTCTTCTCTTCTTTACCTTTCACTTTCCGCTGGAAGAAGGACATGGCGGGCCCTGGGTGGGGGCTGAGGGCCCCAGGGAACTTTCGCGGGGAGGACACGGCTCCCCTCATTCAGCAACTGGCCCAGACTTCTGGGAGCACAGCAGTAGCCGCACTAGCCCGAAAAGAGACGCTTCTTTGGGATGTGGGCCCCACAGCCTCCTAGAGATGCCCAGGCAGCACCTGCCGCCATATTATCCACGCCTTATTAAAGTAGAACGTAAACAGTCAATAACAAAACGGTTTCATTATGGAGCAAACAGTAAATAACAATCAGTGAAGTAAAAATCAATGTTCATCCTTTTTTTTTTAAATGTCACTTTTTCTTTTCACTGTGGTTTGGGTCAACAACTAATGTACATTTTGTTTTGTAGCAATTTCCTCAAAGTAATGGCTTTCTTCCTGCTTCCTCCCTGGGTTTCCCCTTTCTATTTGTTCTTCTCTCCCGCCTCTTTCTGCCTTCTGAGCTCTGTTTTTGGGCAAATGGTGCCCTTTTGGTGTCATATGTTGATTATTCTGAGAATGTTCCTCATGAGCGTTATTGGTGTTAATTTTTACTTTATGGGTCTCTGTTGTCTGGCTGCAAAGCGATCCCCAGGGATGGGTTCAGTTCCGGGTCTCAAGGGACTCTAGGGGCACAGTCTCAGAAGTTCCATCAGTCTGTTGGACTAGTAAGTCTGATCTTTTCTTCTTTATGGTTTTGAGTTTTGTTTAACATTTTTCTCCCATTCTATCCAGGACCTTCTGTGATCCCTATCAGAGTGGTCAGTAGTGGTGGCTGGGCACCATCTAACTCTTCTGGTCTCAGGTTCATGGAGGCTGTAGTACACGAGGTTCATTAGTCCTTTATACTGGTCAATGTTCACTCTTAAATAACAGTTTCATGGTGAGAAATCCAAGTTCACTCCTACTTCATGAGCAGACATGTCTTAGGTGTAAGCAGGTGTGCCAAGGTTTAGGTGCCAGATTATGTATTGTTCTCTGTCTAAGCATACCTCAAAACAGGGCTTCCCAACTTTTTCCCGGAGGTAATGGCTCCAATCCCTGCATTTTGGACAGCCTCCCTATACTTTGGGTGGGGTTTCTGCCACTGCACGACTCTCTCTCTGTCTCTGCTACTTCTAGTGCTATTGCAGCCCTAAGTATGTTATAGGTCTCAGCCCACTTCTCTGTCAGCATCCTGGAGTCTGCTTTCTCCAGACCACTGTTTCTAACTCTCTCCATTATGTCTTCTACTGGGATTTTGGTCTCTGTTGTTACTGGTGCCGATCTCTTTTGGAGCACTTCCAATCTTTTTATCAACAAGTTCACATCTCTATTCTGGGACTAGGCCTGGGGTGTTGGGAGTTTTTCAGCATAGAGCTTCCATGTCCCCAGGGGATGTGCTCACTTACCCTCTGCAAGACAAACATTCATACTCCCCATCCTGGGAAGCTCAACTGGACGTCTCTGTCTTTTACTGCCCTCATCACAGGCTTCCTAAGACTTAACATTGGGCCCCCAGGTGACTCCTCTTACTCAGGTTGACCTTCACGCTTTGCTCTCAGGTGTTGTCCTTTTGTCAGAACCAGGCTCCAAACACCAAAATTGTCCATTGCAAAGGTGTTACATATCTCACACCAGGCCAGAAAAGATTTCCTAGAAAATGTCTAAACTGAGTTTTGAGGAATAGCCAAAAGTAAGAATAATTAGAGAAGGTATGACAAATCTTCAGCTAACATCAATGCTTTCTACCTAAGTACAGAAACCAGACCAGAATGTCTTCTCTGTCTCTATTATACATTGTACTGAATGTCTTAGCCAGTATAGAAGTAATAAAAGGGTATCCATATTGGAAAGGAAGTAAAACTCTAAGGAGAATGCCAAATGATCCAGCCACTGTGGTCAGTGGTGTGTCAGTCTTCAAGTGTCACAATCCGTTACGTGTTCAACTCCTAGCCCAAAGCTGGCAGTTCAAATCAGACCACTGAACGAGTTAATTCCAGTTCCACCCCTTGTTGAGAATTTGCATTTCCATCCCAGATATATGAAAAACGAATCTACAGTTTAACAAGATCCCCAGGTGATTCTTACAGATGTGTATAGAGGAATCACTGAGTTGCTATTAGGTTCTATCCGGTTGCTTCCAACTCATAGTGACCCCATGTACAACAGAACGAAATTCTATCCCAACCCCTGCCATCCTCATGATCATTCCTGTGTTAGAGCCCGTTGTTGCAGCCACTGTGTCATTTCTTCTACCTCTATTTTTAAACCTTTTATTTGGAATTGAATGATGGTTTACAGAACAGATCATCAGTTTCATTCAACAAATCATATGCTTTGCTTCATTACAATGATTGCAATCACCTCCAGGCACCATCAGTCAACAGTCTTTACCTCTATTCACTTTAACTTTTGCATTCTTCCCTGTGTCTCCCACGACTTTCATCCTTCCTCTGCTAACCTCCCTCTTATTATATATTGCCTGCCCTGTCACCATATTAGCATAAGTCTGCTCTCTAGTCCATGAAGAATTTTCCCTCCCTCCACCCATCCTCTTGTAACCGCCACAGAACGTTTATTTTATCAAGAAAACTTTCTTATCTTTTTACAATAGTCTCATACAATATTTGTCCTTTTGTGATTGACTAATTTCACTTGCCACATTGTCTTCCAGGTTCTCTCGTGTTGTGAGATGTTTAGCAAATTCAAAGTTACATAATATTTCATTGTGTGTATTTACCAAAGTTTGTTTAACCATTCTTTTGTTGGTGGCCATTTAGGCTATTTCCATCTTTTTGATGTGTCTCTTGTAGACTGGTACATGGAAGGATTCTGTTTTCTTATGCATTTTCCTTTTCTCTGTCTCTTGACTGATGCATTTAATCTATTTAAATTCAGTGTAATTATCAATAGGTATGAATTAGTTGTTGTGATTTTGCAGGTTTTTTTTTTTTCTTCCTTTTTCTATGTGTGTGTGTGTGATACTGCTGGTTTCTTTGACCCACATAATTTTCTTCACTAAATTAATCTTGTTTGTGAGTTTTCTTTTTGTTTTAATTTCTGTTGTGTGAATGTTTACTATACCTTTCTAATTTTCTTCTTTTTTTGTTTTGATGTGAGGTTTATGAATTTTCTTTGAGGTTACCTTGTAATTTATTATTTCCCCCCATTTAAAATAGTCTGTTTTATCTTGAAATCTACTTGACTTCCTTATCATTTGGAAATTCTGTATCGACACTCTTCTCTCTTTTTGCTTTGTAGTTGAGTTCATTAAAAATTGGTATCTCTGGTCCCTATTTTCAGTCTTATAGGTTTGTTTTACTTTAAATACCTGGATTGGGAGTCCTGGTGTGGTGCCATAGGATAAGAAGTCGACCTCAAAGTTGACTTGAACTGAAAGGTTGGCAGTTCAAATTCACCAGTCACTCCTCGGAAACCCTATACAGGGTTTTATGAATCGGAATAGACTCAACAGCACTTAACAACAACAAATACTTGGATTGAGTTCTGGGTGGTGTTTTCATGTATGGTAATCTCGGGTTGTTATTTGCTTTTTTTTTGGTTCTCAGTCCCAAAAACACCATTTAGCATTTTTTGTAAAGTTGGTCTGGTCCTTAAAATTTCCTTTAATTTTTGTTTATCTGGAAACATCCTAATTTCACTATCGTATTTGAAGGACGACTTTGCTGGGTAATGATTCTTAGTTAGACATTTTTTTCTTTCTGAGTTTTATGTATGTCATTCCATTGCCTTTTTGCCTGCATGGTTTCTGCTGAGAAATTAGAGCTTAGTCTTATTGGTTCTCCTTTGTAGATAACTTTTCATTTTTCCTGAATTGCTCTCAGGATTCTTTCCTTGTCTTTGGTTTTGGAAAGTTTAATTATGATAATTCTTGGTGATTTTCTTTTGGGTTCTATCCTATTTGGGGTTCATTCAGTTTCTCGTATGCTTATCTTCTTGTCTTTCATGATGTTAGGGAAGTGTTTTTCCAACAATTCTTGGACAATTTTCACTGTGCTATTTATTGTCTCTTCCTGTCCTGGATTTCTGAATGCCTATACTTTTTCCTCTTCATGGTGTCCCACATAACTCTTCAGATTTTTTCATTCTTTTTATGATTGTTCTTCTTGTATACTAGCATTGAGAGATTTATCTTCAAGCTCACTAATTCAGATTTCCATTGCTTCAAATCTACTCCTATGTCCTTTCATGTAGACTCATTTCTGAAACCTTGTAATTGATCTTCTGGATTTCTAATTGCAGTTTTTGTATTATTTAACAATTTGTGCTTTTGTTTGGATCTGTTTGTTCTTATTGTGTTTTCATAAATTCTTCTAAAGTTTTTTCTGTGTTCTCCTTGCTTTCCTCAACCTTTCTGTCAATTCTTTGAAGGCACCTAAATATCATTCTTTTAAATTCTTTTTCAGTTACTTCCATTACCTTCTCTTCCCCAGAAATGCTTTTTGTCTCTGCATATTGGTCATTTGTTAGAGCCATTCTTGTTTCTTTATGTGAGCTAAAATTGCCTGTTGCTTCTCAGGCATTGGGATGTTGTCATACTTGTATTTAATTGCTGATTGTATGCTGATGTGTTCTTAGGATCTCATTAACTGTCTCTTCTGTGTGTAGTTTGCCATACCTGTTCACTGTTTATGCATCTCTGTTTAGGGTGGGTTTGGCTGGTGTTGGCTGCTTAATATCATTGATTGGGTGGTATAGGAGCTGGTATGGGCTCCTTCCCATTTGGGCTATATTGGCACAGTTGCTGTCTCCTGTTGGATGGGAAAGAGGAGAAACCCTCCTTACCACACACAAGAAAACAAAACAAAATAAACAAGCAAGCAAGCAACAATGAAAATAGAAAATAATAAAGAGAAAAAATAAATAAAACCAGGCAGAAACAAAAAAACAGAATATAATAACTATAAAGATAAAACAGAGACAGAGAAATGGAGCTATAGAAAAGAAAAATAAAGGAAGAAGAAAAGAAACACTGAAGAATGACTATAAAGAGAGAATAGAGGGACAGGAAAGTAGAGCTACAGAAGAGAAAATAAAAGGAAGAAGAAGAAAAAAATTAAATAACCCTTAGAAAATCAGGGAGAGGGAATATAAAAATAGAAAGAGAGTAGAATAGCAAAAGAAGATCAAAAGGGTTTTTTTTTTTAAAAAAAAGATGGGGAAATCAGAAACAGCAGAAAAGAAGGAAAAAGCAAAAGTAGAGATAGAAAGGATAAAATTCAAGAGAATGGAAAGAGGAGGAAAACATATAAACAAATAAAAACAATAAAACAACAAAAGGAAAAAGAAAAAAACTCCAACCCAAGAAACAGTACAGTTGATGTTAGACCCACAGAGGAGTAAACTCGGGGTTGAGGGTTGGGGGGTGGGGTCCTGCAAACTGAGGAGCTCACAAGGTGACTGTGGAAGGGATGTGACAGTGGAACTCCTGACCCTAGTTCCTGTTGGCACTCAATCTGGAAGTAGTTCATGGAGGACCTTGGTGGAGCTGATTTCTGTGTCTGTTAGGGCCACAGGGCAGCTGGGGCCAGGGAGATGGTTAAATGCTGGTCTGGTAGCTCTGCAGGTTCTGTAGGTCTGGAGCTGAGCCCACCTAAATCCAGGTACCCAAGCTGTGCAGCTGGCCCCACCTCATGCTGGGGTAGCTTCCAACGCTGTGACTCCTGTAGAATGGGCCTGTGCTGGGGGTGGATGAGGGTGGGAGCTGGCCACACCTCTGGTCACTAGGGGAACAAGGGGAAAGAGATTGAATCACATCTTTCCTGTCACTTGTATCTGCTCTGCCAGGCCACCTTCTGTTGCCAAAGCTGCTCGTATAGTTCAAGATGGCTGCCCTATGTCTGGCTGACTGTTCATCAGTCAGTCTCCCTTTCTTGCTGTCCCTGCTGAACTTCCCCAGAAACCACACAATCCATTTCTCCAACCTGATGCACTTTAAAGGTATTTTATGCAGCAGATATGTTCAATGCAATACATACTGCTGCTACCATGGGTGTTGATTGTTTGTTGTTGTTGTTAGGTGCCATCAAGTCGGTACCGACCCATAGCGACCTTATGCACAGCAGAACAAAACACTGTCTGATCCTGGGCCAACCTCACTACTGTTGCCATACTTGAGTTCATCGATACTGCCATTTGGTCAATCCATCTTGTTGGGGGTCTTCCTCTTTTTCTCTGACCCTCCACCTTATCAAACATGATATCCTTCTCCAGCAACTGATCCTTCCTGACAATATGTCTGAAGTATGAGAGATGAAGTTTGGCCATCTTGGCCTCCAAGGAGCACTCTGGCTGCACTTCTTCCAAAATGATTCTATTGGTTCTTTTGGCAGCCCATGGCACTTTCAGTATTCTCCTCCAACACCATAACTCAAAAGCATCAATTCTTCTATAGTCTTCCTTATTTACTTTCCAGCTTTTGCATGCATATGAGGTTCTTGAAAATGTTATGACTTGGGTCAGGCACACCTTAGTCCTCAAGCTGACATCTTTGCTCATCAACACTTTAAAAAGGTCTTGTGCAGCAAGATTGTAGATCCAAGTAAAATGAAATCCTTGACAACTTCAATTTTTTTCTCTGTTTATCATGATTTTGCTTATCAGTGTAGTTGTGAGAAGTTTTGATTTCGTTATGTTGAAGTGTAATCTGTATTGAAGGCTGTAGTCTTTGATCTTCATCAGTAAGTGCTTCAAATCCTCTTCATCTTCAGCAAGAAAGTCTGTGACATATGCAAATCACAGGTTGTTAATGAGTCTTCCTCCAATCCTGATGCCATGGTTCTTCTTCATAAATCCACTTTCTCTGATTGAATAGGTATAGTGAGATGAAATAACTTTGATGCACACGTTTCATTTCCTGATTTAAAACCATCCAGACTGCTAACCACAAAGTTGGTGGTTCAAATCCACCAGCCACTCCTCAGGGTCGCTATGAGTTGAAACCAACTTGAAGGTACTTAACAAGTATCCCTTTGTTCTGCCTTATTGTCTATGTACAGGCTCCCAGTAAGCACAATTAAGTCTTCTGTAATTCCAATTTTCTGAAATGTTATCCATCCTTTGTTATGATCCACACAGTTGAACAAGTAAACATCTTTCTGTTATTCTTTTCTTTCAGCTAGGTTCCATCTGACATGTGTAATAATATACTTGGTCCCATGTCCTCTTCTGAATCTGGCTTAAATTTCTGGCTGTTCCCTGTTGATGTACTGCTGCAACTGTTTTTGAATTCTCTTCAGCAACACTGTCTTCCAAATTTCTTGGCATAGAATAGTGAGCACCTCCAGTCTAACAGTCATTGAAACATTTCTGTTTGTTTTCCGTCACTTCCTGGAGCCTTGTTTTATCACCAATATCTTCAGTGCAGCTTGTACATCTGATCATATGCTACCTCCTGAAATGGTTAAACATCAACCAATTCTTTTTAGAATAGTGACTGTGTATTCCTTCTATCTTCATTTGATACTTCCTACATCATTCAAAATTTTGTACAGAGAATTCTTGAGTATTGTAATTCGAGACTTGAATTTTTTCTTTAGCTTTTTTTTTTTTCAGTTTGAGAAATACTACACATGTTCTTCTCTTTTGTTTTTCAAACTCCAGGCCTTTGCATATTTCATTATAATACTTATACTTTGTCTTCTTGAGTTGGTCAGCACTTTCACTTCATCATTTTTCCCCTTTTGCTTTAGTTATTCTATATTCAAGAGCAAGTTTCAGAGTCCATTTTGTTATTTTCTTTCTTTCCTGCCTTTTTAATGACCTTTTAGTTTTTTCATGTGTGGTGTCACTGATGGCATCCCATAACTCATCTGTTCTTCAATCATTAGTGTTCAGTGAGTTAAATCTATTTCTGAGATGATCTCTAAATTCAGAAAAAATATACAGAATATACTTAATAATTAATTTTGACCCTTGTACACTTTCAAATTTTTTCTTCAGTTTCAACTTGAACATGTACCTATTTGGGGGAAAGCCAGTTGTTCAGTCTAGCAGGAATAAAAAGAGGAATGAGAACCTACAGAAACTAGTGGGAAAATCTTTGATGACTTCTATGTGACACATTAATAAGTTTGGATTGTATCTTAAAGGTGCTGGAAAGTAGTAATTCAAGGGCTAGCACTAGTTCCCTGGATGGTGCAGAGTTCACACTTGGCTAGTAACCAAAAAGTTGGTGGTTCAAACTTATCCCGTGCTGGTTATCTTATTCCATAAAGAATATTCCAAGAAAACCTTCGGGAGTAATTCTACTTTGTAATGCATGGTTTTGCCAGTAGTTGAAATCAACTCAACAACAGCAGTGAGTTTTGTTGTTGTTTTTCCAATCCAAGCTTTTATTAAAGAAAGTCAGCAGTCTGGAGGACAGAGAGAATAATTTCTCAAGATTGCCCTGTCCATCATGAAGAGCAGGCAGATTATATAGGGTGAATTACATTTGGATGTACACATAATCTGTTTTAACCTCAGATAGCATTCTTTGGTAAAAGGAAACAATAAATCAATAACCTTCCTCAAACATTCTACCTTTAGGGTCTCACCTGTTTAATTCCTGAGATAACTATCTGGGTGGTTTTAAGCACATCCTATTCTCCTTGTTCTGTTCTCCTTCTGGGACCATAAATTCATCTTAGCTAATTTTTAAACTTCCTCATTTGCAGGGTCCTCATTTGAGACCTAATGACTAAACTGACTCCATTTTGTTTAGGTCGGTAGATCCATGTGATCATTCTCCACTCTTATTTTTAGATTTCATTCCTATGAAATTTGCTTCAAATGAAACTAGTTACTTTGATCCTTGGTGTTCCTTGGATCAAAGGAACTAACCTTAGGTCATGGAAAAACAACAAACATTACAAAGGATGATACAATGAGGTAAGCATTGATTACAGCAACATATGAAAATTCCTGTGTTGGGAGAAGTGCAGCCAGAGTGCTCCTTGGAGGCCACGATGGCCAGACTTCATCTCTCATACTTCAGACATATTGTCAGGAGAGACCAGTCACTGGAGAAGGATATCATGTTTGGTAAAGTGGAGGGTCAGAGAAAAAGAGGAAGACCCCCAGTGAGATGGATTAGCCAAGTGGCAGCATCAATGGGCTCAAGCATGGTAATGATAGTGAGGTTGGCCCAGGATAAAGCAGTGTTTCTTTCTGCTGTGCATAAGGTCACTATGAGTTGGTACCGACTAACAACAACAGCAGCAACATGACAATACAAACCTGACCCTTACTATTAACATGGGCAACCACTTTACATTAGGTAACTAAGATAACTAACTTTCATTATCTGCTCTAAAGAAGTCCTTGCACTTAGGGCAGTGATTGTCAGGGAGGGAGCATTAAGGGACTTTACCATTGTACAGGTAAGTCTGTTGATTTTCACATTTAGGGTTAAGACCACAGCAAGAGTTACAAAACTGGGTAGGGTCATATGCTCAGCTGGACTGAACAGATGTAGATCTGTGGGGGGAGCACTAGCGATGAGGTCTATCAGTCAGGTCATGTTTCTGGGGTAGGAAGGTGGTGAGTCTTCCAAATGTACAGGACCTCTCCTCCCCACCCTACCTCATAGAGGTAGTGGGAGAAGGCCTTATTCTACGGAGGAAAACGACGCTGCTGGAGCTGTGTTACCAGAGTACTAATGACAGTAAGATAGGAGGTAAAGGATTGTTCAACATACAAACAGAAATCAGATGCATTCATCACATGCTTGCCCAGATATATGAAACATTTTCATCCCAGTGACAGGAGATTAGATCTGAGTGTCCAATCCTTAATAGGAGAAAGAAGATTAATGTAGTTTTAATCACAGCTTGATATTGGAGGAAGAATTCACCGTCCAATGTTGTCCATGATTTTCCTTGATTTGTGTGTGGTGAGTCTGGGTCTTGAGGCCCATGAGTTTGAGAACAGTTGGGGGTGGTCAGCAGGATCTTCCAACACCTGGTCCACTTTTCCTCTAACTGGGAGTTAGGTCTGTCTTTCCACATTTAGAGCAGGACTTGATCTCTAGGCTGGAAGGGGCTATCGGTAGGGGAGGAAGCTGACCTGGGAAGAGCAAATTTAAGACTAATAGAAAGTGTGTGGTGGAGGTGCACCACTGCACCTTCAAATCTTGGTTGGGGTCAGGTGGAGGGTTGAGGAAAGCTTCCTGGAAAGGTTTACCATAAACAATTTCCTAAGGGTTCAATTTAAGCCCGCTTCTGGAGGGGCTACCTGAATTTGGAACAGGGCTAAGGCAACACCTGGTCCCAATTCAGATGAGATTCCTGACAGAGTTTTGCCATTTGTTTCTTTAGAGTTTGGTTCATTTTCTCCACTTTCCTGGAGTGGGATCTCCATGCTGAATGCAATCTCCATTTCATCTGTAGGTGTTTGCTGCTCCGTTGTCACTTTGGACACTTTTTGGAAGTCCAAATTTAAGAGATAATCTCCTTTGAGAGGATTTTCACTACTTCTGAAAATCAGTTCAAGGGGGAAAATGTGTACCCGACCAAAAAAGGTGTCTACAAAAACAAAACCAGTGAATGTTTAAGTTCTGAGCTTGTGGGCATCTGTGTGACATCTACCTGACAATTTTCAAAATGTTGTTTACCTTGATTTTGGGGCAGGCCAGCCTATTGTCCTGGGTTTGTTTTGGGATTGTTCTTGAGGCAGTAAAACAGAGCTAACACCCTGAATGATTTTTTTTTTTTAATTTCTTGCCCTGGAGTCAAGAACTCTTTCCCTTGGTGAGTCATTTCATGGATTCATTCAAGAAGAGCAGGGGCTACTTTTCACAGGATTAGAACAATTCCATTGTCATTCACTTTTCATCCTTTAACTTCTCTCTTAAATCCTTTGTCTCAGTCCAACTCAAGTCCCCAGGGTACACATTCACAGTCTTTCCTGCTGACATTTTTAATGCCCTCATCAGGGCAATCAGTTCTGCCTTTTGAGCCAAGGTCCCTGGCAGGAGGGCTACTGCCTCCACCTGGTCTTTCAAGGTTACTATCACACACCCCCAAGGAGTGCTGGTAGTGTAGTGGTTACAAATTGGGCTGCGAACTGCAAGGTCAGCAGTTCGAAACTACCAGCTGTTCCGTGGGAGAAAGATGAGGCTTTCTGCTCCCGTAAAGATTTACAGCCTCAGAAACCATGTACAAGGTCGCTATGAGTCGGAACCGACTCCACGGCACATAACAACAACAACATCACACACCCCACTCACTAAATCCCTTTCTTTGTCAGTGATTTCTATACAATCATGGCTCAGCTCTCCAGCCGTTAGATCAGGAGGGAGAGTAATTGTGTTTAGTCTCCCCATAATTCTCAGGGTAGTATTCTCAGGGTAGTATTCTGACTGTCTAGTAAAATGGCCTGATTTAACCTCAACTGTCCTGTTGTGAGTCATGGGCTTCCCTTCTGTTAAAGCAGGGAGATGACCTGATGTGGATGGTGATAGGCTGGCCCAAAGAGAATTTCTTGGCCTCTTTCCAGAGAGGGTATTCTTATGTGGAATTACTGGCTTCTAGGTGCAGTGGGTTCTGGTAGCGTAGTGGTTACGAATCGGACTGCGAACCTTAAGGTCAGCAGTTCGAAACTACCAGCCGCTCCGCGGGAGAAAGATGAGGCTTTCTACTCCCGTAAAGATTTACACCCTTGGAAACCCTGTACAGGGTCGCTATGGGTCGGAACCGACTCGACGGCACTTAACAACAACAACAAGGTGCTGTGGGTTAGGAGTCCTGGTGTGGCGCTCTGGGTTAATGCGCCAAACTGCAAAGCCATTTGAACTGCAAGGTCGGCGGTTCAAGCTCACCAGCTGTTCCTTGGAAACCCTATACAGGGTTGTTATGGGTCGGATTCGACTCGACGACACTTAACAACAACAACAACAACAACTAACAACAACAACAACAACAGGCTTCAATTGGACCTCAGTGGGGTACTCTCTTGGATCCCCCTGGAGTTCATCTAGCCCACATGAAGGGGCTTCTCTGATTGTCGATCTCCTCAGGCCAATATGGACTGGTTTCTGAAGTTTAAATCAGTAATTGCAAGGCATGTTCATGAGGAACCTTTATTTGCAGACTTTTGGTTTCCGGAAGAAAGGTTATTTAAACATGCAACTTCGGAGGCAGGTCCCGGTTCATTAAGGTGATTGGGCAGTCAGGCATATATAGAAGTGGTCCTCAGGCCTCCCTGAGACCTCAGTCACTGTCACTGAATGGGATGATGGGGAAGTCAGAGGTGTATGGAACCACTGAATAAGTGGTTCCAGTGTCCACCCCCCAAAAATCCAGTCTGTCCCCCGATTTAGCTGAGGTTTCTGGGGGGGGGGAACAATAGGGATGGCAGAGGTCCATGCCAAATGCTGCTGGACAACCCCCCCACTCTGGGCACCATCAGTCTTCTGCAGACAATCAAGCTTGTTCAACCATCTGTTGAGTTGGAAGGTAGCTCTTCCTCACAGATCTTCCTCTGAGATTTGGGCATTCATTTTTCCAGTGTTCAGGCTTTTTATAATAAGCACATTGGTTCTTGCTTTAAAGACTCTTTCTTTTGGGGGGTCTTCCCTGGGGCCCCATAGGCTTACCTCTAGGAGTCTTTAGGAAGACAGTAACAGCTTCAGACTTTTTCTGCTCTCTGCTGTTAAATACCTTGAAGGCCATATCAACCATTTGGGTCGATGCTGATTGCTCCATCCAGTTTCTGCAGTTTCTAATATTGGGGGCACTTTGGGAGATAAAAGTCATGTTAACATTCAGATATTTGCTGAGTCCTTGGGGTTAAGGTCTGTGTACTTACTGTAAGCCTGGTAGATTTATTCGAAGAATTTAGAGGGGTCCTCAGTTGGCTCTGCTGTACTGCCTGTACCATGTTCAAACTTTTGTGTTTAGGAACTCCCTTCTTCAGACCTCTGTGAATGCACCTTTTGTAGCGCTCCAGTCATGGAAGGCCCCTGTCATTTGGATTCTAATTTGGCTCAGTTAGAGGAATTGCCTTGGCCAGAGCCAGGGTCTCATTTTGTTTTTTCTCCATGGATGCATGTGGCTTCATCCCATATCTTATCTCAGACCAGCTTCCTTGCATCGCTGGTCAGGAGCATGGTCAACAGAACCTGAATATCTGTTCAATTAGAGTGATGGATAGCAAAATATTAGAGTTATTAAATTTGTCATTTTGACTGGGTCATTCTGGTGTGGCAATGTGGGTCAATGCATTGGACTGCAGAGTCCATCCAAACTGCAAGGTCAGTGGTTCAAACTCACCAGCTGCTCCTCAGAAACTCCACACAGGGTCATCATGAGTCAGAACCGACTCAACGGCACTTACCACAAAATCTCAATCGGAAGAATTTGAATTTTTCCTACTTGACAAGTCCGAGGAACAGAAAAGAGTATATGCTCAGTAATACCCTGCAGGTTGCCTTTCCATATTTAATCCTATGGGAATCTATGGAGGGGTATTGCCCTGCCTTGGGTCCTGGTAACCATCATCCAAAATGGGTCCTTTGAAGGGTATGGGATAGAAAAACTGCTCTCCTCAGTGGCTGCATATGGCAGGGCAGGTTCACTAGGTCAGGCTATACTTTTCCCTACTAGCAGCCACTGGTGCACCAAGAGTTGCAATATGACAATTCTACAATCAAAAGCAACATTTCACACACAAAAAAATCTATTCATTTCTTTGTATATTCACATGTAGGCCTGGTTAGAAGTCTGGTTTTACTTTTTTCATGTAAAACTTGTCTGTACTAATTTTTCCACTTCATGGCTTTCGTATTTGTTTTTGGCAGCATAAATGCATTATAGTACATGTACATGGTACAACCTACATACTCTTGGAATTCCAGGTTGTTTTCCATTTATTAAACATAAATACAGGACAAAAACAACAACAAAATACTTTTACAAACATACTGGCACAGTGCTTGAACAATTCAAGATGTAAGGTGGTATTTAAAGATCCATTCAAAGGTTATTTTTCTATAATCTAGACTGGACATTGACCAAGCTGTATTACAGTAAAACATCATTTCCTTTTATGCCATAGGAGGGTACCCATAGAGAAACCAGTCAGACAGAATTACGCCCTACAGGGCTTTTCTTTGGGATTAAGGCCTGTGCTCCCATTTTTCTGGTTAACCTTAACAGGAACAGAAACAGAAGGCACAATTTGAGGAAATTAAAGTCTCGCCTACTATACCCCTGGTGTGCATCCAGAATAAAGCAAGGGGATCTCGAAAGTGAAGGCGACAGTGAGTGCAGGAGACACAGGGCCAAAGACTAACAAAAAAGCATTCTTGGCAGTGCTACTTGGAGTGTTCAGTTACTTGGCTCACCTGTCCAGGTGGCCAGCAGACCTCCCAGCAATCAATACCACCCACAAAGGAGACCAGGTTCCTTTGCTAGTAATTCTACTTACCGTAGAAGTCCTTGAGATCCCTGAGTGTGGTCACCAGAAATGTTGCCAAACTGAAATGAGGGTTTGCTGCCTGTCACTGTAGTCAATCACAGAGACGGGGAGAGATCCAATCCAAGCTTTTTATTAACAGAAAGCTAGCAATCTGAAGGATGGAGAGAATAACTTCTGTAGACCCTCCTCTGTTTTTGATATATAAATCTATATATTTAGTACTGTGCAGTGCTTAATTAAGGAGCCCTGGTAGTGTAGTGGTTACGAATCGGGCTGTGAACCTCAGGGTCAGCAGTTTAAAACTACCAGCTGTTCCATGGAAGAAAGATGAGGCTTTCTGCTCCTGTAAAGATTTACAGCCTCAGAAACCCTGTACAGGGTCACTATGAGTCGGAACTGACTTCATGGCACATAACCACCACCACCACCAGTGCTTAATTGGAGTTCTGGTATGGCGCTGAAGGATAAAGTGTTTGTCCTATAGTTGTTGTTGTTGTCACTAAGTGCTGTCGAGTCGTGCCACACCTTATTTAGGAGTCCTGGTGAGGCTCTGTAGAATAAGCACTGGACCGCAAGGTTGGTTTGAAACACAAGGTTAGCATGAACTGCAAGGTTGGTGGTTCAAACTCACCAGCAACTCCTCGGAAACCCGCTATAGGGTTGCTGTGAATCAGAAACGATTCTGTGGCACTTAACACCCCCAACAGTGCTTAACTGTGTTCTGGAGCCAGACTTTGTGGATTTGAATTCTGGTTTTGTCACTTACTAGCTGTGAGACTTAGGAAAGTTTCTTAAATTCTCAGTCATTTCTTCACCTGTAAAAAGACATTAACTTCAGTGGATCATTATGAGGACTAAATGAGTAATGTGGTTTCTACAGTTCTTGGCATCCAGTAAGCACTCAGTCAATGTGATTAGGCTTTTATTTTAGGGTGTGGAAGCAGGGAAATCTGTGAGAAAATGGTCTCCTCTAAGTAAGGACTGGAGGCACTCTGAGCTGCGAGAGTGATGCTGATAATAACATGAGAGAGAAGGAATCCAGGAAAAATGCTCCCCTAGGTTGCTGGTCTGAGGGAGGGGTGCCTGCAGTTTCTATATCAACTCTTCCTGGAAGGAGATGATTATACTTTCTCAAGAGTAAACACATTTCCCCACCCTGCCTCATCGCACCATGTTACATTGGATTGATGATCAGCCAAGGTAAGAGGGGAATCTGCGAGCCTGTGATGAACAGTGGTGATGCTGGACACTGAAAAAGGAAAAGTGACCACACTTAAGGGTGCCTTCACTCTGAAAAAAAGGCCACCCTGTCTCCTCTGTAAGGAGCTCTGGTAGCATAGTGGTTGCAAGTCAGGCTGCTAACCTCAAGGTCAGCAGTTCAAAACTACTGGTTCCACAGGAGAAAGATGAGGCTTTCTGCTCCTGTAAAGATATACATCTTCAGCAACCCCATGCAGGGTCGCTATGTGTCACATAGCAGGGCTGCTATGTGTCGGAACTAGCTCCACCACCACCACCATCTCCTCTGTATTTCCCTTTGAGACAATAAGAAAAACTGATATACAATTTAGGTGAAAAATACCCCTGGACAAGAGCAAGGGCATGTTGGTATAAGATAAAATAAAACTTAAAAGCCGGCTTCTTATTTTTGTTATTAAGTGCCTTCAAGTCTGTTCTGACTCATAGTGACCATGTATAGGGTTTCCAAGGAGTGCCTGGTGAATTTGAACGGCCAATCTGGCAATTCAAACGGACCTTGCAGTCCAGTGCTTTATCCCATGGTGCCACATTAACTGCCATCAAGTTGGTTTCTGGTCCTGCACAATGCCATAATCGGTTGGGGATTGCACTATTGTGACCCATGTGGTTTTCATTGACTGTTTTCAGTAATGGATCGCCAGGCCTTTCTTCTTAGTTCATTTAGTCTGGAAGCTCCACTGAAACATGTTCAGCAACACATCAACACACAGCCTGACAGATGTGTGGAGGCTGAACCTGAGACTCATTGGCTTGAAATTAAACCCAAGTCTCATGAATGGGAGGTGAAAACTATCACTGAGCTACCATTGCCCTTTTATCTTTGTTGTTGTTGATAAGTGTCCTCAAACTGGTTCCGACTGATAACGACCCTGTGTAGGGTTTCGAAGTAGCAGCTGGTGAGAATGAACTGCCAATCTTGTGGTTCAAGCCGACCCTGTGGCCCAGTGCTTTATCCCACAGCACCATAAGAATAGAGATGATGCTAGCTCCTTGACCACGTGAGCAAAGACTTGACAGTGCTTTTTCCCACTGTGCATGGGTTTACCCTGAGTCTGTGGGATGTGCAATCTGGATGACAGCTAACAACAACATAATTCTCACCATCTTTATAGATTAGAAAAATTGAGACACAGGGGGCATACATTACTCAAACTTGGAAGCTTTTCCCCAATCCCTCCAGAAGTGATTAATTTTTAAGAAAGAAAAAAGGAAGTGAGGAAAATAAATTATATTTTCTCTGGTGCAGGGACACTGTTTGAATCAGATTTCTAGAAGCAGTTTCAAAGCGACCCCTCATTAACCAGCCTGGATTGTCTTTTCCTCTCCTGAAAACTGGGCAGGTCAGGGAGATTTGGGTCAGGATTGAGTTATAGCTCTGGTATGTTCTTAAGCTAGAAAACAAACTTTGTTTTTAAGCCACCAAGCAAATGTTTGACTAAAGTAACTGTACTTCCGTAGTTGTACGTTGGCATCTCTGAGTTGTGATTTTTTTAACAGCTCACTTTCAGATAATTGTTCTGTTTGTAAATGAGCTTGTGCATTGGATACTCTCTATACTTGAAAGTAGCCTTGAAGTGCCCCTTCTTCCCCCTTCCACCAACACTGGGCTGTCCTTGTACCAGTCAGAATGTCAGAGTCAATAATAACGCTAAAGCTATGCAAACAGACCCCAGTGTAAGAGGAAAAATGGGGAAAAAAAAACATGTGAGAGATTATTCTTTTCTGATAAGCTATGGCTTTTTACAAATAGTGCCTCTGGTTATATGAACTGCTCCAAAAATCTAAAAACTATAACCAGGTCTGGGGACAGAGAAATCCAGAGAAGGAGGAGATGGGGTTCATAGTCATTTGTATTAGGGTTATTTTTGTGTTCTTTTTTCCCCTAGCCTCAGGATCATTGCCCATAGATGTTAATGCAATGACATTGTTTTGAATAAAGACATGAAGCAGCCCATAGTGTGAACCATTGGATGACACACATTCATCAGTCACAGACTCGTAGAACCATGCTCTGAAAGTCAACCTTAGAGATCACCTTACATTCCTTCTCCATGAGACAAAAGCCAAAGTCACAGTGGAGACTTGTCTAAGGTCACATAGCTGCGTCTTCTGAGTTCAGACCCTGTGCTCTGTTATTGAGCAGCTCTGGTAGCATAGTGCTTATGAGTTGGCCTGCAATTCTCAAGGTCAGCAGTTCTAAACTACTGGAGCGGCTATGAATGAAAGATGACGCTTTCCGCTCCCTTAGGCTTTTAAGGAGTCCTGGTGTGGCGCTGTGGGTTAATACGTCAGACTGCAGAGCCATCTGAACTGTAAGGTCGGCAATTCAAGCTCACCAGCTGCTCCTCGGAAACCCTATACAGGGACACTATGGGTCGGAAATGACTCCATGGCACTTAACAACAACAACACTTTAAGGAGCTCTGGTAGCATAGTGATTCCGAGTCAGGCTGGTAACCTCAAGGTCAGCAGTTCAAAACTTCCAATGGTCCCATGGGAGAAAGACAACCCTTTCTGCTCCTGTAAAGATTTACAGCCTCGGAAACCCTATACAGCGTCATTATGAGTCTGAAAGACCCACAGCACACCACCACCTCTCTTTCATTAAACGTGATAATACAATGAGATTTACAAACAAGAAAAGCTGAGACATGAGAGCATTTATTTGTTAAAATAATACTATTGTATTAATTTTCTCATTAGAAATTGTCCAGGTTACATTTAGAGCTGGGGACACGGCTCAACCTTTTCAGGGACTTAGAAATCAGGGAACCCTTGATATGTTTGAGTACATTGGCCTGCCTCTAACATAGGAAAGCAAGTTCAAATGTGCAGTAGATGTTTTGTGTGTATAAAATATTAACTGTATTGATCTTTTTTTGAAGGGGAATTTGATGTGTCACCACTGTATTACAATTGAATCATCAATTTGTAGCCTCATCAACATAACTGATTTGTTTTAATGACCCTGCAGAGGGATCAATGGTTTCTGCAGAGGTTGAGGGAAAGGCATTTTGAGAAGTTTGCAAATTGTTTTGGATAGTTTGAAAAGCTGTATTTACTTTGTTATTTTTTTGTGGTAACCACTTTTGTTTTTAGGCTTAACATTTTTTAGCTGGGGTTGTGAAGTACATTTGTGGACTTTGGGCGTCTTAGTTTACCCTTGGGCATTGTCTTCTGTACCCATGTACTCAAGCCCCCTCTCAGGTGACATCATCCCTTTCAACAGATTTGTAAACTGAATTTCAAAGCAATTTCATGGCTTTCATCAGGGTTGTCATTTCTTGATGCTTCTTTTATATTTTCTTCCTCATCTACCCATTTCACTGAGTCAAGATTCCTGCTTGTAAAGCATGTTGTTGTTGTTGTTGATAAGTACTGTGGAGTTGGTTCCGACTCATAGTGACCCTGCACAGGGTTTCCGAGGCTGTAAATCTTCACAGGAGCAGAACACCTCATCTTTCTATCATGGAACTGCTGGTAGTTTCGAACTGCTGACCTTGCGGTTGGCAGCCCGACTCGTAACCACTACACTACCAGAGCTCCTTTAGTTCAAGTCAGAAAGAAAGATTGGATAAGAGTAGAGAACCTAAACAAGCCAGTTGCCATCTACTTGATTCTGACTCATAGGGTTTTCAGTGTCTGTGACCTTTCAAAAGCAGATCACCAGGTATTTCTTCCTTGATGCCCCCTGAGTGAGTTTAAACGGCCAATCTTTTGGTTAGCAGTTGCCTTTAACTATTTGTGCCATCCAGTAAAAATCTTTCAGGACCCAAAAGTTAACTTGAAACTCACTTTTGAGATGATTAACTGCTTTAACAATTTAGATGACTGAGTAAAAAAGATAGTAAATCCTTCTCAAAGGAACGTCTGTTGACTTCAATTATTCTCCAAATGGTGAGAAACAATTTTCTCATTAAAATTTATTTAACTTGTTATGCTTTAATTTTATCCTACTATTATATCACAGAAAAAGAGAGATTTTTTTTAAACTTTTTAATTGTAAATTGAGTGAAGGTTTACAGAGCAGATCATCAGTTTTACATTCAATATTACAATCATATACTTTGCTTCATTACATGGTTGCAATCCCCTCCATGCACCAACAGCCAACAGCATTTCCCTCCATTCACTCCAACCACTGCATTCCTCCCTGTGTCTCCTGCCACCCTCATCTTTCCTCCCTCTGATTGTACGTTGCCTGCCTGTCACCCATGTCAATGCGTGGCTACCCTCTAGCACATGTATCATTTCCTCCTCCCCCCAAACCGCCATAGATTGTTTCTTTTATCAAGAAAAGCCCCCAAAGAGAGGGATTTTTTTAACATTATTGTTTTGATCTGAGAATCCTGCAACTATTGCATATTATTTTAACTAGCTTAGCTTTATAGGAAAAACATTGCTTACCACCTGAATGGGCATGTTGAGACCGAGTTTATTGCCCTGAGAGATCTGTGGCACTTGCTTCTAGGAGCTGATCCATGGTACACAAGGTCCTGTAATGAGTCACTGGCGATGCATTGTTGATCTGGTTAATCATAGATATCTTCACAATGCAGGCTTGCCTAACAACCTTTGTAAAATTCCCAAAACCCTGGTCAACATTAACATTATACATTTTCATTAGGAATAAACATGGCACAGCCTTCATGCCCCACCCCAACTGCTTTTTACTACAAGCCAGGACTTGTTCATTGTGGGAGTCCTTTGCCCTTTGTCTCAGCTAAGCCAGTTCTATGGATTGTTTCGGTACTTAGTTGTTATTTAGTGCTATGCAGCCAGTTCCAACTCATAGCAACACTGTACAGGTTTTCTGAGGAGCAGTTGGTGGATTTGAATCGCCAACCTTATGATTATCAATCTAGTGCTTATCCTACACCACCACACCAAGACCCTTTGGTATTTAGACTTCATCTTAAATTTCTTTTTATTTACTAGGGCAGTGTCACCTGGCTTTGTTACTTCTCCTTCCATAGTTCCTTGGGTTAGTGGTTGTAGTTAGTTGCTGGTGATCCATGGCTCTGACTTGTGGTAGCCTTATTTATAACAGAATGATGTTGCCTGGTTCTGGCTCAAGCCTAGCATTGATTTCATTGCCATGGCCACTGTATCCATTATCTCATCAAGGGCCTCCCTCATTCTTGTTGGCTGTCCACTTTGAAAACATGATGCTCTCCTCCAGGAACTCCAATGATGTGTCCAAAGCAAGTGAGACAGACAATATTCAGTTGTGAGCCATAAGACTTTCCTTGACTAATTTTCAGAAGTAAATCACCAGGCCTGTCTTCCTATTCTATCTTAAGTCTGAAAGCTCCAGTGAAACTTCTTCACCAGGGGTGAACCTGTTGGTATTTGAAATACCACTGGAATATTGCTGTTCTTGTTAAGTGCCATTGAGTTAGTTCTGACCCATAGAGTTTCTGAGGAGCAGCTAGTGAGGCTGAACCACTGACCTTGTGGTTCAAACAGATCAAGTACTTATCCTATAGCACCACACTAGGATTCTACCACTGGAACAGACACCAATAATATCATAACAATATCAAGCCAGCACATTTGGGTTCACTACCTCTTTGTTATTATCATGGGCAGCTGCACTTCTGCCCCACCCACTCCCCTTGCAATTACCTTAACATAACCAGTTTCCCCTTGAAAATACAATAGGGCTGATAGATAAAATGTAGAAGGCCATGCAAGATTTGGGCCATACTAAGAAATTATTGGTTGTTTATCTGACAGTCAAATATAACCGGGCTCTGTATTTTTATTTGCTAAATCTTGCCAAACTACAATACAACTGCTTCTCTGTCTCAGAGGTATGATATCATGGACCCAGGTCAACTTAAGACCTGAACCTCTCCACTCTATTTCCAAAAAACCAAAGTCATCTTATTGTTAAAAATATTAGAAAGGGAGGGAAACACATTTTCTTATTATAATTTTTGTGATTAAGATAAAATTTAAAATATTATTTTATTTTATTTTACTTTAAAAGCAAAAGGATCCAATTCCCCCCCGCCCCCCAAACTCTGGTATACTTTTTGGTTCTTCTACCAACCCACTAAGGAGCTTTGGTAGTGTAGTGGTTACGCACCTCTAGGTGGACTCACACGTCCAATCTTTTGGTCAGCAGCTGAGAGAATTAAACATTTATGTCAACTAAGGAACTCATGGTTCCTATACCATGATTTCAGCCTTGGGAGCCAAAATGACAGCTCATGTGTTTAGGCTGAACTTGAGACCCTTCCTTTTTAATTCACACTTGAGACAGACTAGTTCCAGAGAAACCAGCAAACTTGGCACTCATTCAGTGGCCATGGAAACAGAGGTCAAATTCCTCCATGGCAAAGATTTCCTATGAAAAACCTCTTTCGGGCCTGGTCAATGATCCTTTTGTGTTGAGCAATGTTTTCTAATCAGGTGTTCTGTGTTGAAAAAGAACTACGTCCCCTCAAAGCTGTTTTTTAAAATAAGCCATAATGATTGAAAGGAATCCTGGTTACGAATTGGGCTGCTAACTGCAAGGCCAGCAGTTCGAATCCACCAGCCACTCCTCTGGAGAAAGATGAGACTTTTTGCCCCCATAACAATTTACAGCCTCAGAAACCCTAAACAGGGTCACTATGCATCGGAACCAACTTGGTGTCATACAACCACTACCACCATAAAGCTTGGAGCAGGGTTTCATCTACTTCTTGCCCCCTTTCAAAGCCTCCATTGACTAACTGATCAAGTGATTAGCACATCTACAAAGGTGAGATATTAAACTTAATGCAGTGTCACATTGTTGTTTTCCCAGTTGGCTGCAAAATTATAGTGGGAAAGGTTGTCCCCAACCCCCTCGTTAGTACTTCTAAGCAAAATGTTCAGTTTTCTATATCCTGACCTTCCAGATACAGTACTTAAATAAGCATGAGAAAAAGATTACATTTAAGTTAGTATGCATATCTGCTTCTAGAAAAACAATCCACAGGAAAATGACGCTCCCACTCACAAACAAACAGAAAGCAAAACCACCATCACTGAGTTGATTCTGACTCATAGTGACCGTATCTAGTGTCTCTGAGGCTGTAGATCTTTACGGGAACAGACAGCCTCGTTTTTCTCCTGTGGAGCGGCTAGTAGATTTGAAACACTGATCTTGTAGCTAGCAGCCCAACACCTAGCCCACAGTGCCACCAGTCCTGAAGTTAAATAATGAGGCAATGGTGGCTGACTGACAGAAAGTTTGCCTTCCATGTGGGAGATGTGGGCTTGATTCCCAGCCAGTGCATCTCATGTGCACCCATCTATCAATGGAGGCTTGCATATTGCTATGTGGCTAAATAGTTTTCGGTGGAGCACCCAGATTAAGACAGATTAGGAAGAAAGTCCTGGTTATCTACTTCCAAAAAATCAGCCAATGAAAACCTTATGGATCACAAGGGCCCAATTTGTAACTGATCATGGGTAGGGCAAAGGACTAGGCAGCATTTCCTTCTGTTGTACTTGGAATCATCATGAGTCAAGGACTGACTGGATAGCATCTAACAACAACAGCAAAGCTAAATCATTTTGCCATGGGATATGCAATATCAATACAAGTGACACAGTCGTATGTCCAAGCAGACAGCACACACCTCGATGGAGGAATGAGTAATCAAGAGAAATCACATCTAGATCGCAAGGTCTGCGTTGATATAGTGCATCTTTTCAATGTCCCTGCATATTTGAAGGACTCTGGGAGTGCTGTTGTCTGAAAGGCCACAACTGTCAACCCTCCCAGAAGTTACCCTCGCTGCAGAGACTGGCCTTACCCAAGGTCATGTCCTCTTCCTGGAGGCAGCCTATATCCAGTGACTATTCCTTATAGGAGTATAAAAGCCTAGATCCCTTGCCCCGAATCAAGACTGCTCTGAAGGGCCATTCCAGTATCAAAGCTCTGCCTGGGGTCACAGTTTTTCTAAGGAGACTGCAGCGCAGTGCAGTCCAAGTTCTCTTTTGATCATTTCCTTCTTTTTCTCCAGATGTTAATCCAGAGCGCACTCTCTAATACCCAGGGAATCAATCTGTAACTCTTGATACCAGGAATAGTCCAATAAAACAGGTACTAAGATTGGATTCTGGGGCTGGATCACCTGCTGTACAGCTGACAATGAGGACATCATGCCTGGTGGTAGGTGGGGCACAGCTTAGTCTTGGGAGAAGGTAGCAGGGCAATTGTTAAACTCTTTATCAGAGCTGTAAGTAGAAGCAAAGTTCTGATACATGCTACAGCATGGATGAACCTCAGAAACATAATGATAAGTGAAAGGAGTCAGAAAGAATAGATCACATACTAATGATTCTATTTATACGAAATGCCCAGAATCAGTACATTCACAGAAACAGAAAGCAGATTAGTGGTTTTCAGAGGCTGGAGGGTAAAGGGATGAGGAGTAACTGTGTAAGGGATACAGAGTTTCACTTTTAGGTGATAAAAATGTTCTGGAACTAAATAGAACATTTGTGGTGGTTGCACAATATGGTAAATGTACTAAATAAATGCCACTGAAATGTGCACTTTAACATGGTTGCTTTTATTTTATGTAAGTCTTCCCTCAATCATAAAAAAAAGAAAAAGAAAAAGATCTAACATTAATGGACTTGGATGGTATACCAGTGGAAGAAAAGGTAGTAAGTAGTAGGTTACTTGTGTCAGGCATTTAAGAAACCTGGGGGTAATAGGAGTTATAAGGATGTCAGGATTGGATGACTGTTGCAGGGAGTCATTGATGCTTTGAAAAGTGCAAGGCTGACAGTGATCACAGAAATTACAACCTAAGTTTGAAAGCCAAAAGACCTACTTGGCAGCCAGCAGAGGATTTCCCATTTCCTGTAGTCAGAGGGCAGAAAAAGCCCAGGCTTTCAGCCTAAAAGCATGAAAGTTCTAGAGAAGGCTGAAATTTTTAGAATTCTGATAGTGAAGAATAGAATTCAGACATACGATATGGGGACATCTTGAATCCCTATATTTCTATGAACCCTCTGAGCCTGCAAAATTGGTTCCCTCTCTATGCCACCTTGGAATCAGCTGTTTTCTGACTCCTTTTAGTGAAGAAAGGTATTTAGAGATTAAGAGTAGATGTTCATTGCTACAGGGATGTCATTGCTTCTGTGTCCTCTTAGTAGATTGAGCTAGAACTTTATATATGTGTGTATGTATATATGGCACTGATATATTATAAAGTATTAATTTTCTTTGAGGTTACCCTATATTCTAGCAACTTTTCCCTCCATTTAAAACAGTCTATTTTATCCCGTAATCTACCTTACCTCCTCACTACCTGGATCTCTGTTCCTATATTTTCCCCTTCTTTCACATTGTTATTGTTTTGATTATAGACTCCCAGATCCTCAGAATTCAATCTTGTAGTTTTATTCTGTCTGGACTCTTCCATCTGTCAATTGAGTTCTGAGTGGTGCTGCCACACATGTCAATCTCTGGTTGATGTTTGTTCATGTTGGTTCTCAGTCCAAAGAACTCTCTTTGGGATGTTTTGAAGCACTGGGTTGACTTTGACAAAGTCTCTTAGCTTCTATTTATCCTGAAATATTTTGATTACACTACTGACATTTGACTGTCATCTGATTTGACTGACAGCTTTGCAGGGTAGAGGATTCTTGGTTGGCAGTTTTTTTTTTTCTTTCAGGGTTTTATATGCCTCCCCATTACCTTCTTGCCTGCATGGTTTCTGCTGAGAGATCAGAGCTTAATCTTATTTGCTTGCCTTTGTAGGTAACACTTCTCTTTTCCCTAGCTGTTTTTAGGATTCTATCCTTATCTTAGATTTTGGAGAGCTTGATTATGATATGTCTTGGTGATTTTCTTTTGGGGGTCTATCTTTCCCGGAGTTTTTTCAGTTAATTGAATGCTTATCTTCTCATGTTTCTGGATGTTAGGGAAATATTCTTGCAGCAGCTCTTCAACTATTTCCCCTGTAGTTTTCTGTGATTCTTCTTCCTGTTCAAGGACTCCAATAACCCTTAGGTTGTTCCTCTTCATGTTGTTCCACATGAATCTTAGATGTTCTTCAGATTTCTTTATTCTTTTTTCTGCTTGCTCTTCTATCTTAGCAGTACTGAGAGCTTTGTTTTTAAGTTGGCTGATTCTGGCTTCAATCCCTTCAATTCTGTTCCAATATCTATCTTATTTGATTGTTCCTGTGACATTTTTCTGACCTTGTTCTTTTTTCCATAATCTTTCTGTGGAACATTTAGATGCACCCCAATATTGCTCTCCTGAATTCCTTATCAGGCAGTTCCAAAGCCTACCTTCCTTTCAATGGGAATTCTAGGCCTACCTTCAGCTCATTTGTTTTATCCACTCTATCTTGCTCTGGACATGAGCAGAAATTTTCTGTTGCTTTTTAGGCATTGTGGTGCTGTAGTATTTTCAATAATTAGATGAATGTATGTTGGTGTATTCTTAAGCTCTCTGATAGCTCCTGGTAGATGTGATCAGGAAATGGGCTTCTCTTTCCACTTTTCTTTCTACTCAACTCAGAGTGATTTTAGCATGTGTTGATTATTTATGCTCTTCTGGTGCATAGCAACTGATGGTGGAATTTTTTAGGGACCCATGGTAGCTTGTCTGTATGACCACAATTGGTGTCTCTTCTTGGGTATAGTAAGGATAGAAAGAGCCCCCCTCCCCCAAGGTAAAAGGGCACCAAAAAACCCCAGACTGGACACTAAAGTCTAAAATTGCCAACAAAACAAAAAAAGTAGCAAAATATTTTTAAAAATTTAATGCTCCCTTTTAGGCTTCAAGGCCACCTGAGAAATTTCAAGATGTTCCCATTGCACCTTATTATGTAACTAAAGATTTCGTTTTTGGCCTTTTCCTTTTCCCATTTTTGCCTTTCTCACCTCTTCTCTAGCCTGTTAAGGTGTTTATCCTAGAAAGAAAAAGCCCAGGGCTGTCCAGAATCATTTTGGAAGATACTCCCATTTTAAGCTGTTCCTGTTGACTCCTCCCCCTTCTTTGATTTTGACCCTTAGTAACCCTATATAGGGTTTCCAAGGAGTGGCTGATGAGCTTGAACTGCCGACCTTGAAGTTCAAACCAACTTTGTAGTCCAGTGTTTAGCTCACAATGCCATACAGAACTCCAAAAGAAAAGCTACAGAAACTTAGAGGCTCTAACCATCTTACACTCTGGTGTGCTGTGGAGTTGGTTCTAACTCTTAATGACCCTGTATAGGGTTTCCGAGGTTGTAAATCTTTATGGGAGCAGAAAGTCTCATCTTTCTCCCTTGAAGCGACTGGTAGCAACTGGTAGCAAACTGCTGACCTTGTGGCTAGCAGCACAGCTCATTACCACTATGCTACCAGAGCTCCTTTATATGTATGTTGTTGTTAAGTTCCATCAAGTCGAGATTCTGACCCATAGCGACCCCTGTATAGGGTTTCTGCGGAGCAGCTGGTGAGCTTGAACCACCGATCTCACAGTTCAAATGGCTTTGCAGTCTGGCGCATTAACCGACAGTGCCACACATAAACATACATACAAGGGTAAGTAAAAAAGTATTGTTATAGGATTCCAGTTCATACATGCATGGTTTATTCCAAACAACATATGTATAAATATGTCTCTGCAATTAGTAGATAACTACAGACAAGCTCCCTCAGTAATATACTTGTCTTAGTCTTGTTAGAGTACATTTTTTTTAAAAGGATACTATTTGTGCCATGAAAAAAGGAAACAGTTTTGAGGTCAGGCAGGGCTAATATCAAAATTTAAGCAAAAAAATCAAGTGGACATCTTCTCAAATCATTGAAGCTTTACAAAAGTTTGTGGAAATTCTGCTTCATATAAACCAACAGTTTTAAAGTGGATCATGCATTTTAAGGGAGGTCAGGAAAACCTCAAAATTGAGCCAAGAGAGGGAAGACTGTCAACCTCAATGAAAGAAGAAATTGTGGCTAGAGTCCAGAAATTGGTGGTAGAAGTCTGTAGAGTATTACTGAAGCAACAGCTATTTGAATTGGGACCCAAATATTTGATATTTTCAATTTTAAGCTAAGATTTCTGCCTCAACAAGCTTTTGGCTCAATGAATGCCCAAATTGTACAAAGATCAGCTATATTAAAGAATTGATTTTTTTTCATGAGTCTTTTAAGCAAGATCAAAGCTAATGAATATGATTTTAAGGAATTAATATGACCAGGAATTAGTCTTGGATTTACGAATATGATCCAGAGAGGAAGGTCCAATCAAAACAGTGAGAATCTACTGGGCCCATTCAATTCAAAGCAGAGAAGTCAGCTCAAAAAGCTATGGTGACCATTTGGGGGGACTCCACAGGGATATTCTTGATAGATTTTCTTGAAAGACACAGAAAAATCACAGAGGCTTGAACTGCGACCTTGAAGTTCAAAACTGCCTACCTTGAAGAAGTTTTAAGAAAACTGAAAACTGAATTGATGAGAAAAGGCCAGGAAAATGGTGCTAAGGAATTTTTTGTATCATGACAAAACACCGGCTATATGAAAGTTTGTGGCTCAATGGTTAAGTGCTTGACTGCTAACCAAAAAGGTTGGAGGTCTAACCCACCAGCAGCTCCGTGGGAGCAAAGACCTGGCAATCAGCTCCATAAAGGAAAACTTGCACCCAAGTCAAATCTTTAGGAGAAGGCAGTTCAAAATTAAAAACAATGGAGATAAATACTTCAGAAGGGTGGAGTAATGTTATTTAAAGCCAGCATCTGCACCTCATTTTAGCCTGAGAAACTCTATGTGGCAATTTTACTCTGTTCTATGGATTGGTATAATTTGATGATACACAACAAAATATGAATATAGATGTAACAAATCATTTGCTTTTTCAACATTCTTCACACATACAATTCAGTGACATTATCTGTATTTATCATATTGTTCTATCATCACTACTATCAACTTCCTAATTTTTCCATCATCTTTATCAGAATCTCAGTGTCTCTTAAGCAACAAGTCCTTCCCTCAATCCTTTCCCATTCTCCCACCTGCTCCTGGTAACTGCTAATAAACTTTGATATCTATGCACCTGCCTATCCTAAATATTTTATATAAGTAGAATCAAACAATCTCT
>NW_006408683.1:6281669-6288459 GCF_000296735.1 Chrysochloris asiatica
ACAATCTCTGTCTCTTTCTATCTGATTTATTTCACTCAGCATAATGTTTTCAAGGTTCATCCATGTCCTACCATATGTCAAAATTTGGTTCTTCTTTGTGGCTGAGTAGCCCTTACACTCTTTCGAAGTGTAATTTTGCAAGATGTTGGAGAAAGTAATTGGATTTGGAGTCTAGCAATCCTAGGATTTTAAATCCAAGTGTTTCCACTTTTCTAATTGTGTGTCTTTGGACAAAGCATTCTCTGAACATCATTTTAATTCCTTTTAAAATGCACACGTGTTGTTGTTATTACGTGCCATTGAGTTGGTTCTGACTCATGGTGACCCTGTGTAGGTTTTCTGAGGAGCAGCTAGTGGATTTAAATTTCCAACTTTGTGGTTTGAAGTCTGGTGGTAATCCTACAGTGCCACACCAGGAGTCCTTTAAAATGTACATAGCAGTACATGTCTCAGGAGGGTTGCAGTGAAAATTGAGTGAGAATACTGGCTCTTCCTTTCTTATGCAAATTAGGATGGCTGATCTTATTCCATTGTGAATTCCCATTTGACCATAAGCAAAAATCTTGTCAGACTCAATGACATGACTTACTATTCTATATTGAAAAACTTTCTTAACAAAACATTAGGGCATTAGGAAGAAGGTAGGGTTATTGGCAAGGGGAAATTTAGCCATAACGAGCTTCCTAAGACTCAGGGACCCAGCGAAAATTGATAAGGAATAGTTGACTTCTGATTGAAAGAGAGAAAAACAAATGATACAATATCACAAGAATTATATACATAAGTCTGGAATTAAGTGAATTCTGGCAGAAAGAATGTAGAATTCAGAGACTCAAGTCTAGCCTAATTGTCAAAAAGGCTTCATCCCAATTCCTAGAGTTTTCTCTACTATTTATTACTTATGGAGAGGGGTTTTAAATCACTGAGCCGATAGAGGGGAAAAAAGGCTGGAAGGACCTGGGCAGGCTTGGAGAGAGGGAGGTCTAACTGCTCTCCCCACCTTGGCCTCCTATCTGTGCCCTCACCCCAGGAAATGGCTTCACTTGCTCTCCCTGTGTGGGTGGTGCCTTCTGAAAGCAGTGACTGATACCAGGCAAAAATGCCCCTGAACCAAGAACTCTCCCTTGTTCAAGTCATTGTTGTTGTTACGTGCCATTTAGTTGGCTGTGACTCATAGCGACCCTGTATTTCTGGTGAATTTAAACCACCGACTGACCTTGTGGTTCCAATCAGCCTTGTGATCTAGTGCTTATCCTGCAGCGTCATAGCAGGACTCCATGTGAGGCAAGCCATTATTTTGGCAAAACTGCTGATGTGCCAATCTGCATTAGGACAGATTTCACTGGGATTGTAAGTAGGAGGAGTTTCTCCAGTTCATCCTGCAGTGGGTGTGGCAGTTATTACTGAGATAACTCAAAACCAAAAACCTGTTGCCTTCCAGACTAAGACCTAATAGACCTAGTAGAACTGCTCCATAGGGTTTCCAAGGCAACAAGCTGCCATATTCTTCTATATTCACCTTAGGGTTAGCAGCTGAGTGTTTTACCCATGAAGCAAGTCAAAAACTTTACACTAAATCAGCATGAAGGTGAGGCCAGTCCTAGTTTGTAGCATAGCCACCTCCCTGAAACTTTGTTCTTTTTGGCTCAGTCCAAATAATTAGGCACTCTTCTGGTGGCACTAAAAAAGAATGACTCTGTGACTTTGTTTTGCAAATTTAGTTTCAGAAGGGAATTGACTTCTGTAGTTGAGTCTGCCTGCCTGCAGGTGACACCAATGTACCATTGCCTTGAACTGACAGCCTAGAGAGGAAAACAAGAATATTTCCTCTTCTATCCCATTCATTTGAGGAACTCCTGCCAAGATGAAACTTCCTGTTGATAAAGTTTCTTCTCTGCTCAAAGCCCTTCAGTGGCTTCCTCCTGTCTGCTGGATAAAGCTCAACTAGCAGAGTTCTTGCAGAGTCCCTGAGTAGTGCGAACAGTTCCAGAGGTGTCATGGAAAGGCCTGGTGATTTATTGCTGAGAAATCAGTCATTGAAAACAATGTGGTGCACAGTCCTTCTGTAACACACTTAGGGTCACCCTGAGTCAGAGTAGAAGTGATGACAACTGGGTTTTTGATTGTGGCTTTGGCTTGAAATGAAGCTAAAATTCATTCTCCTCTGAATAAACAGAAGGATGGGGCAAGCATGAGGCATTTAAACTGGAGTAGAGGGAAGCAGGTGAGTTCAAACAGTGAAAACTGACCAGAGAATAAGGAAGGGCCCCTGCTGTTCCTCTCAGACATAGGTCCCTCCCAACACCAGGTCTCCCAGGGCCGGTGTCCTTGGAAAAAGGTGCTGCAGACAGAGATGGAAGAACTTGCTTTCACAGAGGACATGAGGACAAGGCCGGGGATGAGGTTGGGGGTGGTTGAGGACTTTCTCCTCTATGACTACACAGCATTGCAGGATGACTCCAGGCAGACCACACGCAGCTGTAATGGTGACAAGTAGTTGTTGTTACCTGCCTTCTAGTAGGTTCTGACCGGTAGTGGCCTTGGACAAAGGAATATTAAAGGACTGTATGAATGGAGAACAAACCCTGAGGGCCATCACAAACATTTGAAGAAGATTTTGCACATTCCCACAGAGTTGACCATAAGTTCACAGAGGTGAGCCCATGTGTGTCAGAATAGAACTGCTCCCCATAGGGTTTTCAATGGCTTATTTTAAAAAAGTAGATCATCAGACCTTTTTTCCAAGGTGCCTCTGAGTGGACTCAAACACCCAACTTGTGTGCTAAGAAGGTTGGATTAGTATTGTGGCTGGTATTCCATTAGTACCTACATGTGAACTGCAAGGTCAGCAGTTGAAACTACCATCTGCTCCGCTGGAGAAAGATGAGGCGTTCTGCTCCCGTAAAGATTAACAGCCTCGTAAACCTGTGCAGGGTCGCTATGAGTTGGAACCGACTCCACGGCACATAACAACAACAACAACAAGCTGTAATTCGTCATCCAAATGGGAAAAAATTTTTTTTCTTTTTTTATAATTATAAAAGTTTATTATCTTTTTCTACCATTGCTTTTAGATATGTTTGTCAGATATTCATGCTTGGCTCATCGACAATCACTTTAACTTTTTTGTTTGTTTCATTTCATTTTATTTTTATTTTTGAACTTGTTACTATGAATTGGGTGGTTTACAAAGCAGATCAGTTTTCTATTCAATAACTCATACACATTGTTTCATCCATTGATTGTAATCTGCACAATGTAACATCACTTATCCCATTGCCTCCCTGTTTCCCATTTCCATTCATCTTTTTTTCCTAACCCTTCTGAACTTGTCATTTGGTAAATGCTACCCTTTGACCTCAAATGGTTTATAATTTTAAAGTGTGTGTATCTCCCTATTGCTACCTGCCTAAATTTAATTTTTATCACTGAAATAATTTACCAACACTATAGGAATTAGGAGTTCTTGTGTGGTGCTGTGAGGTTTGTGGTTCAAAACCATTAGCCACTCTTCAGAAACCCTATACAGGGTCACTATGAGTTGGAACCCACTCAAAGGCACACAACAGCAACAACATAGGAATTAAGAAAATGACTAAAGAGACTCTCATCTCTTCAGTGACTGTTTTAGAACTGTAAAAATGTATGGCAAAGGATGAGCAGACCTGGATTTCACAGTCTAAAGACATGAACTCCTGAATCTGTCAACCTGATACTTTCTTAAAATCACTATATTCCTTTTTTTTTTTCTCCACTGCAGCATTATATATTAAAGAGAGAGAAAAAGGAACTCTTAGAAATATTGAAAATATTCAAAATCCATATGTTCGAAATCAATGTCCATTCCACTCAAAATGTATCTGTTGCCAGTCTCTTGTTTCCAGGTGTTCCAGAACAATCTCAAACACATGATTAACTCCAAAACTATTCAACTTTTTAACATCTGTGGAGATGCAAACTTTGCTAAGGCACTCAGAATTTAACAGTTTACACCCAGCCCCTGCCTTCCTCAAATTTATGAAATTATTGGTTTTAGTAAAATCACTATATTCCTTTGAAGTAACTAAATTGAATATAAAATCTGCAAACTAATAGTAGATAATCCTCAAAATAGAGCATTCTGGTAGTCACAGGAGATTTATGAATATCTGCTCCTATAGATAAAGTATGCAATAGGTCAGAAAGATACTGATATGAACATAAAATAATTAAATTGAAAGGACAGAAGGCACATTCTGAAGAGTATAATCCAATACAAGGGAAGGAATGAAGACATACTACTAAAAGAGTAAAATTCCCTAGAAATGCTTATCTTTCTAAACTCTTGAGGCTTAGAAAACAATTAAAAAAAATAAACATACATATTTAAGTCAACCTATGCAAAAACAAAAAGAATGCTTTCTTACAAGTTTAAAGAGCCTTGTGTCAGCTTGAAAAACAAAAAACAGAAATAATAATAAAAAAAACCATATAGTTTTTTCCCTAATTTTTCCTTTTATTCCATTGAAACCAAAAGAAAGCCAGACAACATTAGTGTGGTACAGAGTTCACTGTAGATTCTATGCTATTTTCTTTATCTTGCTTTTCTTTGTCATGGGCTGAATCTAGTTCATTTCTGCTATGATCCTCCTCACTGCAATCACTGTCCAACCCACCTTCACAACTGACAGATTTCTGGTCATGTGAAGAACTTTCCCAGGCTTTGTCTGTGGAAACAGCTCCTTCTCTCTGGGGTAGAATAGTATTTTTACTATATGCTTGTTGCCAGTCTCTTGTTTCCAGGTGTTCCAGAACAATCTCAAACACACGATTAACTCCAAAACTATTCAACTTTTTAACTCCACAAAATTTCCAAGTGGGAGTTGTGTATGTTCAGTTCCACAATCTGATGCTTGCTTATACATGAGTCCCTTGTGATGATCGTGGTTTAGTAATTCTCCAATCACATAGGCCTTCAATTCATCTAATTCCTTCAGTACATTGGGAAAATCTGATGTAAGATGAATCAGGTCTTCTTTCTTTATAGGTTCACTATAGTGCAGTCAAGAAATCAAATAACGTATAGCATTAGGCAAATCTGCTGCATGAGATCTTTTCAAAGTGTTCAAGAGCAAAGATCTCAGCTTGAGGACTAAGGTACACCTGACTCAAGCCATGGTATTTTCAATAACCTCATATGAATGTGAAAGCTGGACAGTGAATAAGTAAGCCCGTAGAAGAATTGATGCTTTTGAATTATGGTGTTGGAGGAGAATATTGAAAGTGCCATGGGCTGCCAAAAGAACAAACAGATGTGTGTTGGAAGAAGTGCAGCCAGAGTGCTCCTTGGAGGCCAGGATGGCCAAACTTCGTCTCTCATACTTTGTATATATCAGGAGGGACTAGTCGTTGGAGAAGGATATCATGTTTGGTAAGGTGGAGGGTCAGAGAAAAAGAGGAAGACCCCAAGCAAGATGGATTGGCAAAGTGGCAGCAACAAAGGGCTCAAGCGTGGCAACAATTGTGAGGCCCAGGATTGGGCAGTGTTTTGTTCTGCTGTGCATAATGTCACTATGAGTCGGTACTGACTCGACACCTAACAACAACAACAACATGGTGCTCTGGTTATCCTTTGTCATTTTAGTCCATTTTTTCTCAGCTGGCCTCCATGGCTGGTCAAGTAAAACTGCACAGGATGCAAACTTGTTGGTTTTCTACATAACATCGTTGAATCTGTTCATGAAGTTTCTTAATGTCTTTTAACATCATCAAGTCATCAAAACTACAGTCAGTGATGAGGCGGAGTGTTCTATAAAAACCATCTCTTCTACAGTTAAGGTGAATCTATTGGTCTTTCCATATAAAGAAGGAAGAATGATGAGAATTGAAGATACTAGGAATCAATTAGTCCAATGGACTAATGGAACATGTGAACACCAGTCTCCACGATTTGAGACCAGAAGAACTAGATGGTACCCAGCTATCGCTATCAACTGCTTTGAAAGGGATCACATTAGAAGGTCCTGGACAGAGAAGCATAATATGTAGAACATAACTCAAAATTATTAAAAAGAAAAAAAAGAAGAAGACTAGGTTTACTGGTTATAAAGAGACTAGAGGGACCCAAGACTGTGATACTTGACTGCCCTTCAGGTCTGGAAAGGAACACACCTTCTTTTAACCAAGCAATAGATAGGTATATAGGGAGAATAACGATTCACCAAGCACTAGACAGTTAATTGGGGGAACAACAACACTGGTAAGGTATGTTGACTTTGAATGATGGAATAGTCAATCATTTAACATCAAAGGGGAATGGACCCAAGGACAATGGCGAGAAGGGATGGGAAGATTCAGGGAATGGAAATAGAAGCCACAGGGAAGCAGCAGAATGACTGTTGTTCCATGGAGGGGATTGCAATCATTGAGATGAAACAAAGTATATTATTTGTTGAATGTAAAACTGATGAAACTGTAAACCTTCACTCAAGTCACAATAAAAGGTTAAAAGGAAAAAAAAAATGCATCTATTGGTCTCTTCCATGTGCGGAAGAAATAAAAGTGATAAGAATTAAAGAGGCTTGGAAACAATTAGTCTAATGGACTAATAGAACACGTGAACATCAGTCTCCATGAAGAAGTAGAGGGTATCCTGCTACCACTATCAACTGTCCTGAAAGGGATCACATTAGAGGAGCGCTAGTAGTTTAGTGTTTACAAGTTGGGCTGCTAATCTCAAAGTCAGCAGTTCAAAACTACCAGTTATTCCACAGGAGAAAGATGAGGCTTTCTGCTCCTGTAAAGATTTACA
>NW_006408683.1:6290586-6291244 GCF_000296735.1 Chrysochloris asiatica
AATCAAATGGAAATGGTCAATCATTCAAAATCAAAAGGAAAACATTTACCTATGGACATGACTGAGAAGAGATGGGAAGGCAGGTGGAATGGAAATAGGAATCACAGAGAGGAAGTGGATAATTGTTGTTATATGGAGGGGATTGTAATCATTGAGATGAAACAAAGTGTATGATTTGTTCAGTGTGAAGCTGCTGATCTGGTCTGTAAATCTTTACTCAATTCACAATAAAAAGTTAAAAACAAAAACAAAAACCCCCAAACAAAAACATCTCTTCTAATTCGTTTTCTGTCATTTCCATCAGAGTTTGATTCCAGGTGACACTGTAGCTCTTTTTTCTCTTGGTGGTTCTCTTTTTGCTTTTGTTTGCAGAGTTCCTGTTATTCTTCCCGTTGTTTTTGTTTTATTAGCTTCTTCATCTATCGTTTAGACATGGGTTCAAACCTTCTACCTGACCTTGGCTTCTGGCTCTTCACTTTATCTTCATTTAAGCTTTGCTTTCTCTCAATATTAGAAGTCTCAAGAAAAGCTGGCAATATTTCAGGTGACATAATTTGGTTAGCTGAGGAGTTGGTGGGAGAATAAGCACAGGGAGCCTTTTGGGGTGGTGTTTGTATGGGTCACATGTTTTCCTTTGAAAACTTCAATTCTCAGAGTC
>NW_006408683.1:6307856-6312348 GCF_000296735.1 Chrysochloris asiatica
TAGCCATTAGAGAAATGCAAAGTAAAACAACAATGAGATATCATCTCACACCAGCATTAATAGTGAAATTAAAAAAAACAAGAAACAAAAAACAAAAAATGCTGGCAAGAATGTGGAGAGACTGGGACCCCCTTACATTGCTGGTGGGACTGCAAAATGGTTCAATCACTCTGGAAAAGGATATGATGCTTCCTCAGAAAGTTGGAAAATAACCTTATGACCCAGCAACTCCTGTAGATATCCACAAGAAATATAAGCCAGACCATGAATACTCTGAAACAACCAGCTGCACTGTTTTTTGTCTTGTTTTGTTTTCTGGTTTCACTTTTTATCTCACTGTTTTTCCTCGTTTGTTCTTTCTCCTTCTTTAACTTCTCCTTCCATTCCCTTGAATTTTATCCAATATCTGCTTTTATCGTTCCTTCTTTTCTTTCTCATTTTCCTTCTTATTCTGTATTTTCTTTACTCCCTTTTGATCTTTCTTTACTACTCTCTCTTTTTACCTTCCTTTTCCCTAGTTTTACTTTATTGATCTTTTTTTCTTTTATTTTTATTTTTCTCTTCTATAGTTCAATTTTCCTGTCCCTCTTTTTCTTTTTTTAGCTATTCTTAAGTTTTTTTTTGTTTTTTTTTTTCAATTTCTTCCTTTTATTTTCACTCTTAATTTTCTCTTCTAGGGCTCTATTTCCCTGTTCCTCTTTTGTCTTTATAAATACTGTATTATTTTTTTTCTGGTTGCTGACTATTTTTATTTCTTCTTTCACTATATATTATTTTCTCTTTTCATTGTTGGTTCCTTGTTTGTTTATTCTGTTTTGTTTTCTTGTGTTTGTGGTGGGGAAAGGTGTTTTCTCTTTCCCATCTTACAGGAGACAGCAACCATGACCATTCAGTCTAGCCACAACCATACCACCTATAGCTCCACTTACTGGGCAAGAGCAAATACTAGCTCATATACCACCTGATCAGTGATAGACAGCAGTCAAAGTAACCAAACTTACCCTAAACTGATGTGCATGAATGGTGAGTAAGATTGGTGCACACACTTCCATTCTGTAACTACACCCACAGGAGACAGTTGGTGAGAGACACCCTAAGAATAATCATCACAACTAATCAACATACAATCATTAAATACAAACATGACAATCCCACAAATGCCCCAGGGACAAGAATTGTTGGCATCAGATGGGTCTTAGCTGATGATGAATATCAGAAAGATGCTTTATTGTTTTTGTTAAGTGTCATTGAGTTGGTTCCAATACTTATGCCTTATTGACTACACAAAGACTTTCAACTGTGTGGATCATGAGAAGCCACAACATTGCAGAGAATAAATATACCGGAACACTTAATTGTGCTCATGAGGATCCTATACATAGACCAAGAGGTAGCTGTTAGAACAGAACAGGGGGTCACTGAATGGATTAAAATCAGCAAAGTGTGTGTCAGAATTGTATTCTTTCACCATATTTATTCAACCTGTTTGCTGAGCAAATAACCAGAGAAACTAGATTATGTGAAGAAGAACATGGCATCAAGATTGGAGAAGGACTCATTAACAATCTGCAATATGCAGATGATACAACCTTATTTGTTGAAAGCATGATGAAAATTAGACAACAGCCTTTAGTATGGATTGCACCTCAATGTGAAGAAAATAAAAATCCTCATCACTGTACCAATAAATAACATCATGATAAATAGGGAAACAATTGAAGTCAAAGAGTTCATTTTGCTTGGTTCCACAATCAACAATCATGATAGCAGTATTCAAGAAACCAAAAGATGTATTGCATTAGGCAAATCGGTTGCACAAGACCTCTTTAAAAGTGTTCAAGAGCACAGATGTCAGTTTGAGGACTAAGATGAGCCTTACTCAAGCCATGGCCTTTTTCAATAATCTCATATGTATATGAAAGTTGTGCCATGAAAAAGGAAGACCATAGAAGAATCAATGTATCTGAGTTATGGCATTGGATAAGAATATTAAAAGTACCATGGACTTCCAGAAGAACAAACACATCTGTGTTGGAAAAGTACAGCCAGAGTGCTCCTTAGAAGTCAGGATGGAGAGACTTTGTCTCCCATACTTTGAGCATATTATCAGGAGGCACAAGTCCATGGAGAAAGACATTATGTTTGGTAAAAAGAGGGTCAAAGAAAAAAAAAGCAAGACCCCCAATGAGATAGATTGGCACAGTGGCAGCAGCAAAAGACTCAAGCGTAACAATGATTGTGAAGTTGACATAGGACCAAATAGTATTCAATTCTGTTATTCGTAAGGTCTCTGTGAGTCAGAACTAACTTGGTAGCACCTAACAACATCAACAATAGCAACGTTATCTACTATGCTAATATGCCAAAATTTATCCCGTAAGTCTTGACTGATCCATTCTTCAAAATATTTGTTGAGGTCTTACTGTGTTCCAGGAACTCTGCTAGGTAATGGAGGAAGAATGTGATTCAACAAGTAAATAAATCAACAGATTAACTGGGATTGTGAAAGTGTGAAGGTCACAAATTGGGGATCCCTAGGGAATCAGTGTGGTGGTGAATGGCATACAGTATCTTTAGTGGGTTGAATTGGGTCCCCTCCCCGCCAAAGGTATTTCCTTGTATGGCACTGTGGGTTAATGCTCTGGACTGCAAAGTTGGTTTGAATCACAAGGTTAGTGGTTCAAGCTCACCAGCCACTCCTTGGAAACCCAATACAGGGTCTCTATGTGTTGGAACCTACTAAACAGCACTTAACAACAACAGCAAAAGATATTCCCAAATACTAACTTAAAGGTTTAAGGAGTTCTGATAGCATAGTGGTTACAGAAACTACCAGTTTGAAACTACCAGCTGTTCTGCGGGAGAAAGATGAGGCTTTCTACTTCCGAAAAGTTTACAGCCTCGGAAACCCTGTACAGGGTTGCTATGAGTTGAAACTGACTCCACGGCACACAGCCACCACCACCATCAACCTAAAGGTTTGCAGTTTGAACCTACCCAGAGGGAACACTGAAGGAAATCTTGGCAATCTGTTTTTATAAAGATTGTGTTGTTGTTAAGTGTTGTCAGGTCAGCTCTGACTCATAGCAACCCTGTGTAGGGTTTCTGAAGAGTGGCTGGTGAGCTTGAACCTCCGACCTTGAAGTTCAAACAAATCTTGCGGTTCCGTTCAGTTTTCCTCTGCAGCACATGAGGTCACCATGAGTGTCGTGCAGTGAATTACTTCGTATGGACCTTCTAGCTATAGTGTGTGACTTCCGCAAAATGACTGGGTAGGACTAAGGGAGGAGTGCTATGGGTTGAATTGTGTCCCTCCAAAATATGTGTCAACTTGGTTAGGCCATGGTAGCCAATATTGTGTGTTTGTTCTCTATCTTGCCATCTGATGGAGTTATCCACTATTTTGTGATTTGTTGTAAATTCTAGCCTCTATGTCTGTGATTATAGTCCCTATTTGGAGTGAGCTTTCCATCTCTTTATGTTAACAAGGCAGGGTATATCTTGAGTTACTACCTTACTAGAGTACCACAGTCACCACCCTTACTGTGTTTACTGGAGTCACCCCCTTCACCACCTAACTGAGAGCACTTTCTTCCCGAGTCACACTGCTTATCTTACAAGAGATAAAAGGAAGTGAAGCAAGCAAAGGAAAGACCTTTCACTAAGAAGAGGAAATGAACCTGGAGTCTCTGTGCTGGGAACCTCCTAGACCTAGGAGACAGAAAGCTGTAACACTGGAGCTGACGAGAGACTGAGAAATAGTGGTAAAGAAATGGTGGCAGTTGTTGTTGTTGTTATGTTCCATGGAGTCGGTTCCGACTCATAGCACCCCTATACAGGATTTCTGAGGCTGTAAATACTTGTGGGAGCAGAAAGCCTCATCTTTCTCCCATGTAACAGCTGATAGTTTCGAACTGCTGACCTTGAGGTTAGCAGCTGGATTTGTAACCACTAGGCTACCAGAACTCCTTATGTAGAGGCATCAAAATGAAGAAACCAGCAGGTGGTGGGCTTCCTGGTTGACAGAGTGAGAGTTAAGTATTTTGGGACAGGAGGCTTTCTGGAGACAGAGGGTGTCTCTAAGCAACTTACTGGAAGAGCTAAAAGAGCACTTATCCAAGCAAGTCAGAGACTGGTTCAATGGGCTGAGAGCCAGAGAGAGACCTGTCTTCAGGCAGAGCTAACAAAAGGCTGTCTTGATCAAAGAACTGTATCCTGAGTGTTCTTGAACTTGAATTGCAACCTGTTACTTTCCTAATAAACCTCCTAGCACAGAGACCCCAGGTTCATAACTTCGATATGGTTTCTAATTCTGGGTAACCATTGTAATGCATTATCTAACCCACCTGACAAGTAGAGAGTGCTATGGAAGGTATGATTGGCATCAGAATTGGTAAAAAGATTGGAGGGTAGTGACTTGTCTGACCTCCGCCTCGCAGGAATCAGCTTTGAAATATTGATCTTGATTCTCCTACTCTGTAAAGTTTGAGGA
>NW_006408683.1:6312448-6317017 GCF_000296735.1 Chrysochloris asiatica
TTTTACAATGAGTCAGAACTGATTCAATTGCAAGGAGTTTTAACACCTGATACCTGTGAATAAGGCCTGATTTGACAGTCTTTGCAAGATGTAATTAAGGGAATGATTTCAAGATGAGATCATTCTGGATTAGGATGAGTTCTAAATTTAACATGAGTTTTCTCAGAAGAGACAGAAAAGAAGACACAGAGAGACATTGAGAAGAAGGCCAGACAAAGATGGGGGCTGAGATTAGAGTGATGCAGTCACTAGTCAAGGAAAACCTGTGTCTGCCAGAAGCTGGAAGAGGCAAGGGAGGATTCTTCACTAGAGATTTCATAGAGAATGTGACCTTCAATACCTTGATTTTGGACATTGAGCCTTCTGAATTGCACAGCAACCTCATCTGAATCAAATGATTAAAGTGAATGTCTTCAATAATGGAATCAATCAACATTGGGAGCCACCTGATTGGATGGAATGACAACACAGTATCATTTCTGTAATATCCTTCCCAAAGATGAGTAAACAGAATCTAATCATAAGGTTTCAGACTTTCAAGACTAAGACAGATTAGGAAGAAAGGCCTGGTAATCTACTTCTGAAAATTAGCCAGTAAAAATCCTATGGCCGCAAAACATTGTCTGAGATTTCAACTCCTATGAGGAGGGACTGATTCCTGGAGAAGGACAGAATATTTGGTAGAGGACCAGTGAAGGTGAGGGAGACCGTCAATGGTAAAGAATGACACAGCCAACATACCAGCGATCCTAAAGATGACCCAGGAGCTGACAGTTTCATCCTGTTACACATGGGACCACCAGGAGTGTGAGCCAACTTGGCAACTAACAGTAATCTTAAGGAAATGTCAGAAAAAACAAATTGAAGGACATTCTACAATAGTGTCAAAGTCATGAAAATCAAGGAAAACTGCAGAGTTATTTCAGACTGGAAACTAAAAGACACTAAAACACGAGAACTAATTACAACTCATGATTCTGAAGTGGACCATTTTGCAATAAAGGACATTGTTGGGACAATTGGTAAAACTTGGAGTCTGATGATTTGTCAGCAGTGATGTAACATTGGTTAATTTCCTGATTTTAATGCTTGCATTGTTATTATATACCAGAATGTCCTTACTTATAGGACACAGACACTAAAGTATGTGGGGTTCATGGCACACTTACCTGGCAAATTACTCTCATGTAGTTCAGAAGGAAAAATTGGTCTTGCTTTATTTTTGGACTGTATTTGTTACTTTCCTATCAATTTAGGATTGTTAAAGTAATATTCAATTTACATTTTTATTTCATCGGTATGGGGTGTAGGGTAGGCATTAGGACTTTATAAATCTTCCCAGTTGTCTAATGTGTAGCCAAGTTTGAGAATCATAGAGTATCTTAGTTATCTGGTGCTGCTATAATAGAAATATCATAAACGAGTGACTTTAACAAGCAGAAATTTAGTTTCTCACAATTTACGGCTAGAAGTCTGAATTTAAGCTTTCTCTCTGTGCCAATACTAGAAGAAAGGAAGACTTTCCCCCTGTGTCAATACTAGAGGAAGGTCCTTGTCTCTTTGAGTTTGTGCTCCTGGACAATCTTCCTGTGGCTTGACATCTCTCTTTCCTATCTCTGCTACTTAATCTCTTATATCTGAAAAGCGTTGGACTCAGTACACTCTACACAAATCCTGTCTCATTAATATAACAAAGACTACCCATTCTCAAATAGGATTATAACCACTGACGTTGATTGTTTGTTAGCTGCCATGGAGTATTTCTGATGCAGCAACCCTATCCACAGCAGAACAGAACACTACTTGGTCCTGCACCATCCTCACAACTGTTCCTATATTTGGGCCCATTATTGCAACTGCTGTGTCACTTTCCTTCATTGGGGTCCTCCTCTTTTTTGTACCCCTCTAGTTTACAAACTAGGAGCGCTGGTAGCATAGTGCTTACAAATTGGCCTGCAAACCTTAAGGTCAGCAGTTCAAAACTACCAGTAGTTCCATGGGAGAAAGATGAGGCTTTCTGCTCCCGTAAAGATTTACAGCCTCGGAAACCCTGTAAAGGGTCACTATGAGTTGGAACGAACTCCACGGCATACTACCACTGCCACCACTTTACAAACTGGTGTGGTGCTCTTGGATAAGCACTGGATTGGAAACCACAAAGTCAGTGGTTCAAACCCACCAGCTGCTCCTTGGAAACCCTACACAGGGTCACTATGAATCAAAATTGACTTCACAAGTTTACTAAGCAGGCTCTCCTTCTCCAGGGACTGGCCCTTTCTGATTGCATGTCTAAAGTACATGAGACTAAGTCTTTTCTCAGGAGCCTTCCGATTGTATGTAATTCTTCCAACACAGATATTTTTTCATTCTTCTAGCAGTTATATTCAATATTGTTTGCTAACACCACAATTAAAAGACACCAATTTGTTCTTTGTTCTTCCTCATTCCGTTTCTGGAGTCCTGGTATGGCACTATAGAATAAGCATTGAACTGCTAACCACAATGTTCAAACCCACCAGCTGCTGCTTGAAAACCCTATATATAGGGTCAGTATAAATCAGAACCAACTCTATCACACTTAACAACAACAATATTCATTGTCCAGCTTCCACATGCATGTGACAGTTGAAAATACCATGGCTTGGATCAGGAACACCTGTCTTCAAAGTGGCATCTTTGCTCTTTAACACTTTAAAGAGATCTTTTGCAGCAGTCCAATGTATTATATCATTTGATTGTTTGATTGCTGCTTCCATGGGTGTTGATTGTTGATCCAACTTCAACTTTTTCTTAATTTATCATAATGTTGCTTATTGCTTCAATTGTAAGAATATTGATTTTCTTTGTCTTTATGTTCAAGTGTAATCCATAATGGAAGCTGTAGTCTTTGATCTTCATCAGTAAGTCTTCTTAGATTTCAGCAAGGAAGGTTGTGTCAACTGCATATCACAGGTTGTTAATGAGTATTCCTCCAGTCCCAATTATTTTTCATATAGTCCAGTTTCTTGGATTATTTGTTCAACATACATATTAAATAAGTTTGGTGAAAGACTATAAACCTGACATACACCTTTCCTCACTGTCTCCTTGTGTGCCTTTTGGTCTGTGTACAGGTTCTTCATGAGCACAATTAAGTGTCCCAGAATTCCTATTCATCGCAATGTTATCTATATATTGTTATGCTTTGGCTCAGTCAATGAAATATAGGTAAACATCTTGCAGCCAAGATCTGTCTGATGTCAGCAGTGATATCCCTCTTTCCACGTCCTCTTCTGAATATGGCTTGAATTTCTGGCAGTTGCTTTGTTGCTATAATTGTTTTTGAATGATCTTTCACAAAATTTACTTGCTTGTGATATTTTTCAATAATTTTTGCATCCTGTTGGGTCACCTTTCTTTGGAATAGGCATGAATATAGAAGAGGCATGAAGACCTCTTTCAGTCTTCCAAATTTTGGAGCATAGATGAGTGAACACTTCTGGCAATGCAATCATTTGTTGAAACATTTCAACTGGTATTCTGTAAGGTCCTAGAGTGGTATTTTCTGTCAACGCCTTCATTGAAGCTTGGACTTCTTCCTTCAATATTATTGATTCTCCATCATATGCTACCTCCTGATACGGTTGAATGCTGACCAATTCTTTCTGGTAAAGTGACTGTGTATTCTGTTCCTCTTTTTTGATGCTTCCTGCATCTGTCAATATTTTTCCCATAGAATCCTTCAACATTGTAACTTGAGGCTTGGATTTTTTTTTCTTCAATTCTTTCCACTTGAGAAGTGCTGAGTGTGTGCTTCCTTTGTGGTTTTTCTAACTCCAGATCTTTGCCTGTTTCATTATAATTCTTTACTTTGTCTTCTAAAGCTGCCCTTTGAAATCTTATGTTCCACTTTTCTACAAGGGGCTTCCAAAAGATTTTTGGGAAAATAGAATGAAAAGATAATGCAATTTTCCCACAAACTTTTTAAAGCCCACTTGTATTTTATCATTTGTCCTTTCACTTTAGTAATTCTACACTCAAGAACAAGTTTCAGAGTCTCTTCTGACCTCCATTTTAGTCTTTTCTTTCTTTCCTATCTTTTTACTTATCTTTTGGTTTCTTCATGTATCATGCCCTTGATGCCATCTGCAGTTCATCTGGTCTTCTGTCATTAGTATTCAATGTATCAAATCAATTCTTGAGATGATATCTAAATTCAGATGGAATATACTCAAAATGGTAATTTGGCTCTTGTGAACTTGTTTTAATTTTCTTCGGCTTCAACTTGAATTTGCATACGAGCACTTGATGGACTGTTCCACATTAGACTTTCCTCTTGTTCTTACTGATGGTATTGAGCTTCTCCATCATCTCTTCCCACCGATGTAGTCAATTTGATCCCTGTTTATTCAATCTGGCTAGGCCCATGTGTATAGTCTCCATTTTTGTTGTTGTTGAAAAAGGTTCATTGCAATGAGTAAGTCTTTGGTCTTTTTGCAAAATTCTATCATGGGACTTTAGATCCAGAGATGGAGAGCGACTGTGTGCTGAAGACCTGGGGGGTACGGGGGAAGGATTGCATGGAGGGGA
>NW_006408683.1:6317117-6329047 GCF_000296735.1 Chrysochloris asiatica
TCCCATGTAAACTATCACATAATTCACAATAAAACATTTAAGAAAAAAAAATTCAATCATGGGATCTCTGGCATTGTTTATATCACCATGGACATATTTTCCAGCTACCAATCCTTCTTTGTTTCCAGCTTTCATTTTTGAATCACCTGTAATTATCACTGCATCTTAATTGCATGTTTGATCAGTTTCAGACTACAGAAATTGGTAAAAGTCTTCAATTTCCTCATCTTTGCCATTATTGGTTGGTGAGTAGATTTGAGTGATGATCATATTAACTGGTCTTCCTTCTTGGAAAGCAGATATTATCCTATCACAGACAGCATGGTATTTCAAGATAGATCTTGAAATGTTCTTTTTGATGATGAATGAGACACCATTCCTTTTCAATTTGTCATTCCTGGCATAATTCAAAATGGCCAATACCTGTCCATTTCAGCTCAATAATGCCTAGGAAATGGATCTTTATGCATTCCATTTTTTAATGACTTCCAAGTTTCTTAGATTCATATTTCATACAATCACATTCTGATTATTAATGAATGTTTGCAGCTGTTTCTTCACATTTTGAATCATGCCACATCAGTAAACTGAGGTCCCCAAAGCACTACTTTATCCATGTCATTAAGGTTGACTGTACTTTGAAAAGGTAGGTCTCCCTTAGTGATATTTTGAGTGCCTTCCAACCTGAGAGATTCATCTTCTGGCACTACAGCAGGCAATATTCTGATCCTATTCGTAATAAGTGTTAAGTGGCCAGTTTTAAGAAGTGGACCCCCTTTTCCTTATTATTATTATTATTATTTTTTAAAAGCTCCATTGAAATCTGTCCACCCTGAATGCCTCTGCTGGCATTTGAAATACAAATGGAGAAATTCTAGCATCACAGCAACACACAAGCCACCATATTATGACAAACAATGTGATGGAGCATCATGCATAGAGGTTAGGATTTACCAACATGTATTTGAGGGGATACAGTTTAATCCATAACACTGAGTTAGATAATTTCTGCAAGACAATCAGTTATCAGTTATTTTCAGAGGGTGGCAGTGCATCATTGTGGGGCCTCTGACTTCAGAGAAAGTACCAGAGTGTGCTTCCTTCCCACAAGGGATGGTTAGGTTTTCTGAATACAGTATGAGCAACCACTTCATGACTCCCAAACAAAGTAGGCTTGCCTCATATAAAAATAGCAAATTTATTTGTCAGATAAGACTGAATATCAATTCTTAGCTTTGCTACTTACTAGCTCTGTGACTTGGGTTATTGACTTCAGTTTTTGAGCCTCAGATTCATTCTGCATACTTCCTCATAGGATTACTGTGAAGATTAAATGAGGCCATTAGTGCATGAAAATCACCTAGCACAGTGCCCAGAATAGAATAAGCACTCAATTCATGAAAGTTATCTTATTATTTAAGAAGGAACTATGTCATTTCCTGAAAAAATGAATTATCACCAAGAGTTTTTGAGTGTGCATATGTATATGTATCTGTCCTGGAAGGCACTGGAATCTGAAAAGGGGGATGTGCTGGCAGCTACATTAGTTAAGAGAGTTAAGACCACAAGCAGTGGGGGATAACCTTGCCAACTATTTTTCTCTCCCTGCTGGCAATCCTGGCAAACTCTGGAAAGGTGGGCATAATGCCCAACATGCAGGCCTCATTGTGGCCAGACCCCCTTTTTTGCTATAACCCTATCACTAGTGAAATTCCCTGCTCTCAGGAGGTTTAAAGGCCCAGAGGGAGGTGCAAAATTATTGGGTACATGAGGGCAGCAGTCATGGGAAGAAGTCCCAAAGACAGTCTGTTGTCTGAAGGTTTCACAGGGCAGAGGGAGTCCATTTTTTGTCATTGTATCTTTGAGTCTGATATTGCTAGTTGAAAGCTGGGGAGAACAGTTGTTTGAAGGGGAAAGGAGGTTAATTGTTTTAACTTGTGCAGAGTAAACTTGGAAAGTGAGGAATCTTTCATATTCCAATAGGTCTCTGGTCCAAAACCACACCTGCCCTCGCATCCTTCTAATGATAATCCCCACAGAGTTCCAGGTGTTCAGCCCAGTGACTGATTAGGAGCCCTGCCGAGTTCAAAGGGACAAGATGGAGGCTATATATAAATCCAACAAAGTTTCAGAAGATAAAAGGACGCATGACCGATTAGGAAAGCTTACATTGCTCCAAGAGTGCTATAGCTTTGATTCCTGCCCTGGCTGACACCTTGCCTTTGTTCCTCCTTGGAAGACAAAGTGGTCCTGTGACCACAGTTCCCTACCTGAGAAATGGGATGAGATTATCGACACTGTGGGATCCTCTGCATGAGGCACCCTGAAGGCCCCAGGCTACCACAGCTCAATGCACTCGGATAAGTTGGTGCCAGTATTCCCAACAGCAAAAGCACCAGGGCCAGCTGATGCTTCAGGAGGTGTGGGAAAGACTAGTGGGGACACAGCTGAAAGTTGTTGGTGAGGGTTGCCAGGGCAGACTGCAAAATGGCGGCAGCTGCGGGGAAAGGTCAGCTGGCAGCCCCAGTGGCAGGCACGATGGTACCTTTTGGAAAGGGATGCTGGCACCAGGCTCTTCTCTCAGTCTCTGCTGCAGACATTGAACCCCACATACCAACAGAAGGAGTCTAGCATGGATAATGCCAGGAGAAAGTAAACTCTGAAAAGTCATCAAAGGTGATACTGTGTAAAACTCAATTATGTAAAACTTCCAAATCTGAGGCACCCATTAAAGCTGACAAACTAGACTGCCATGGATTTTTAAGATGGAAGAGGTCTGAAAGATCACCTGCCCTAATTGCTTTATTTTATATACATAGATATTCAGGCTCAAGGCATTCTGGTTGCTTTCCCAAAGTCTCCCATGCATACAACGACAGAACCACAGTACTTTCCTAATCTAGCACTCTTTTCACTCTAACTCAGTCTCTTTAAATGATACAGACTATGACAACGCTTTGGAGTTTATTTATTCTTAGTGCCAGTTGTTCTCAAGTTAATTCCCAATCATGGTGACTCCATGTGTGTCAGAGTAGAACTGTGCTCCAAAGGTTTTAAAAAAATTTTTATTGTGAATTATGTGATATGGGAGAACATTAGCTTTACATTCATCCTATCGCATATCGTTTCACTGCCATGGTTACAATCCCCTCCATTCATCATCAACCAACCAAAGGGTATACCCTGCAAGCCTGCCTCTTGGTCATCAGCACACAGCCCCTCTCTCTCTCTCTCTGGGTCTAGAATCCCCAGATGCTCCATCTCTCTACGTCATCGTCTCTGCCTCCATCTCTGGCATCACTGTTTCTCTGGATAGGGTACCGCACTCCACTCTTCTCCCTTGATGGTTCCAGGTACCTTGGTTCCTGGACTGCAAAGTCAACCACTCCCCTCCTTTTGCTACAAAATGTCTATTTTTACATGTCCAACCCTCACAGTCAGTCCTGACAGCAATTATTCACTATTGTGCCACATGAGTGCCATCCCTATCTCCTTTCATCAGACAGATTGGATACTACTCAGTGGAGATTCTACCTTCCTCCGCAACTTCTGGATCTAGTCTCCCTCTTGAAAGCTTGTAAACCAGTTGCTTCTTGCCTTTGTAGTCCCCCCCATTTTGGGTAGCCAATGTCCAAGTTGCCCATCCCTGTCTACTCTGTGTATAGAGGGGGTGGAAATGATCGTTGCTATAAAGATTTGTTCCCTCTTTTGAGCTACTGCATCCATAGGTGTAGGTCAAGTCCGTCAAATTGTGTCTGATTACTCTTTTTTTCCTCTTCATTTTTCTTCTAGTTGAGCTCTGATCATCCAGTCATTGAAGCCAGGTTAAGTGGGTATTATCTGCAAGTGTGGGTGTTCTTATGCATATGCTCTCTCTTCTTATCAGCTGAATGCTTCACTCTCCACTGTAGTCCTCTGTGGCTATGTCACTGACTCTGAGCCCAAGAGTTCCCAGGTCTTCCCACACTGCTGGTGGACCAGGTCTTCACTTGGGTTCACAAGAGTCTATTGAACGTTGTAGGGCTTAGCTTGTAGCTTCATTGCTGTTTTTCCTTCACTTCCCCTTATCGGTGATGAATGTGGTCACCAATCAGAGCATGTATTCCCATTGAGTCTTAGTCTTGGAAAAGGGTTTGCCCTGAAGGGACCTGACCACTTACTTGCCTTGATGTCTCCTGGGCAACATAGTTCTTGTAGTAATCAATCGGACTGCCTATATTGTTTTGTATTTTTCCTGTCTGGACTGCAGAGCACAGCAGATTCAAAAGTACACAATTTCTTACTTTTGCTAAAAGTTCCACTAGCTATAAGCCTTCAAACCTTTTAAATATTCCTATCTATGTGATTCTGAGTTTTGGAGCTCTGCCCTGAATCGACTTTGCCTGGTATTCTGTGGTATTGCTGACGGTGAACCTCACTACACCTCCACCCTATTATCTTTTGATGTGTTGCTGGATTCTGTTGGCTAGGATTTTGTTGAAAATTTTTGCCTCTATGTTCATGAGCAATATTGGTCTATAATTTTCTTTCTTAGTGACGTCCTTCCTTCATAAAATGTATTAGGAAGTTTTCCATCCTCCTCTATCTTCTGGAATAATTTGAGCAGAATTGGTGACAGCTCTTCCCTGAATGGTTGGTAGAACTCACCAGTGAAGCCATCTGGGCCTGGACTTCTTTTGGTTGGAAGTTTTTTAATGACCTGATCAATTTCTTCTTTTGTTATGGGTCTATTTGGGTTTTCTACTTCACCCTGTGTAAGTTTAGGTAGGTCGTGTTTTTCTAAAAATGTATCCATCTCTTCTAAGTTTTCAAATTTGTTGGAGTACAACTTTTCATAGTATTCTGTTATTATCCTTTTGATTTCCTTTGATTCTGTTGTGACATCATCCATGTGGTTTTTTAATGTGTGTTGTGTCTTCTCCCTGTTTTCTTTTGTTAGGTTTTCCAATGGTCTTTCAATTTTGTTAATCCTTTCAAAGAACAAGCTTGTCCTGTTGATTCTTTCTATAGTCTTTCTGTTTTCTATCTCATTTATTTCTGCTCTAATCTTTATTATTTCTTTTCTTTTGGTGGCTGTAGGTTCTCTCTATTGGTTTGTCTCTAATTGTTGTAGATGCTGTGTTAATGTGTTAATTTTGTTTTTTTCTTCTTTTTGGATGTGTGCATTTATTGCAATAAATTGTTCTCTCAGCACTGCTTTCACAGTGTCCCAAAGATTTTGGTATATTGAGTTTTCATTCTCATTTGTTTCTAGGAACTTTGTGAGTTCATGTTTAATTTCTTTTACTACCCAGTCACTTTTCAGCAGGGTGTTATTCATTTCCATGTATTTGACTTTATTTCCTTGGTCTTGCTATTGTTGATTTCTAATTTGATAGCATTGTGGTCTGAGAAGATGCTTTGCAGTATTTTGATATTTATAAATTTATGGAGGCTTGTTTTTTGGCCTAAGACATGGTTTATTCTGGAGGAATGCTCCATGTGCACGAGCAAAAAATGTGTATTATGCTGTTGTTGGGTTGAATGCTCTGTACACATCTATGAGGTCTAGTTGGTGGATTGTGTTATTTAATTCTTCTTTGTCTTTGTCAAGTTTCTTTCTGGTTGTTCTATCCATTTTTGAAAGCAGTGTATTAAAATCACCACTATTATTGTAGATTCGTCTATTTCTTTCTTCAAATCTATTAGAATTTGCTTTATATGGTTTGGAACTCTTTCATTGGGAGCTTAGATATTTATTATGGTTATGCCATCTTGTTTAATTGTCCCTTTAATCATGAAATAATGCCCATCTTTATCTATTTCCTGGGTTTTGCCTTAAAGTTTATTTTATCAGAGATTAGTACTGCTACTCCTGTTTGTTTTTTATTGCAATTAGGTTGGTATATTTTTTTCTGTCCTTTGACTTTTGATCTGTTTTTTTTTCTGTGTGTAAGCTGTGTCTCTTGCAGGCAGCATATTGAAGAATCTTGTTTTCTTATCCATTTTGCCACCCTTTGTCTTTTAACTGATGCATTTAATACATTTACATTCAGTGTAATTATCGATAGGTATGGATTAATTGCTGCCATTATGTTTGTTTTTTTGTGTGGTGTTGCTGCTTTCTTTGTTTTGTGTGTCTTCCTTTGCTGCATTCATGCTTTTAGTGTTCTTGTGAGTTTCCTCATAGTTTTAATGTTTCCATGTTCTTCTTGGATTTTCATTTTCTTTATATGTTTTGAAGTGTTAATTTTCTTTTGAGGTTACTTTATATTCCATTAACTTTTACCTTCATTTAGTGGAGTCTATTTTATCCTGTAATCTACCTGCCCTTCTCACCATCTGAATCACTGTTCCTACTTGTTTACCTTCTTTTATATTGTAATTGTTTTGATCATAGTCTGACCTCCCAGATTCTCTGAGTTTGTTCTTATAATTTTGTTCTGTTCTCAACTCTTCCTTCTGTCGATTTAGTTCTGGGAGGTGCTGCCACGTATATCAATCTCTGGTTGTTGTCTGTTCTTGTTGGTTTTAAGTCCACAGAACTCCCTTTAGGTTGTTTTGTAGCATAGGGTTGTCTTTGGAAAAATTCCTTAGCTTCTGTTTATCCCAGAATGTTTTGATTACACTGTCATATTTGATTGATAGCTTTGCTGGATAAAGGATTCTTGGTTGACAGTTTTTTCCTTTCAAGGGTTTATATATGTCTCCACATTGCATTCTTGCTTGCATGGTTTCTTTGCGAGACCCGACTTGCTTGCCTTTGTATGTAACACTTCCCTTTTCCCTAGCTGCTTTCAGGAGTGTCTCCTTATCTTTGATTTTAGAGAGCTTGGTTATGATATGTCTTAGTGATTTTCTTTTGGGGTCTATCCTTCCTGGAGTTCATTGAGCTTCTTGAATGTTTATCTTTTCACTTTTCAGGATTTTAGAGAAATTTTCTTCCAAAAGCTCTTCAACTATCTCTTCTGTGGACTTGTGTGATTCTTCCTGTTCCAGAATGTCGATAATTCTTAAGTTATTACTCTTCATGTTGTCCAACATGAATCTTAGACCTTCTTCAGATTTTTTTAACCTTTTTTCTACTTGCTCCTCTCTTAGTGGCATTGAGAGATTTGTCCTCCAGTTCACTAGTTCTGCATTCCATCTCTTCAATTCTACTCCTTTGCCCTTTCAATGTATTTTCTATTTCTGATAGTCTATTATTAATCATTTGGATCTCTTTCTGTAGGTTTTGAGTTGTTTCCAATGCTTTATCTATCTTATTTGATTGTTCCTGTAGCGCTTTCCTGACGTCTTCCTTATTTTTCTCAACTGCATTGTAATGTGTTTTGAAACATTTTATAATCATTTTTCTGTATTCCTTCTCAGGCATTTCCAAGGCTGGCCCACCTTCCAGAATGGAGTCCAGGTCTACCTCTAGGTCATTTGTCTCAGACATTTTATCTTCTTTCTGGATGTGTGCTGATATGGTCATCTGTTTTTACTGTTTCAACATGTTTAGTGTTTAGCTGTGGCCTTAATACTTAATTGAGTATATGTTTTGATATTTTTTATGCTTTCTGATTGCCTCCAGGTAGATGTAATCAGGAGATGGGCTTCCCTTTTCACTTTTCTTATTGCTTAACTCAGTAACTTTCGCAGGTGTTGTCTGCTTCCCTGGTATATGGCAGTTGATCATGGTTCTTACCTGGATTTTGCTGTTTTATAGAGTGTGATTGTAGCTTGACTAAATGGCAGCAGTTGCTGTCTCATCTTGGGTAATATAGGGAGAGAAAGAGTCCCCCAAACATAAAAGAGGGAGCATATAACAGCAACAGCCAAAAAAAAAAAAGCCACCAAAACAGCAACAACAACAAAAACTGGATTGGATACTGTAGTCTATAATTGCAGAAAGGGGAGAGGAGAGAGAGAAGAGAAGGAAAAAAAAAATCTGTAGCCTAATATGAGTGTGATTCTAATGTCCTCGTTCAGCTTCTTGCCTTCAAGACCATCTGATAAATTTCAAGATGCCACTGTTGGTTGTTATGGTGTACCTCAGGATTTAATTTAATTTCAGCCTGTTTTGTTTTTAAACTCTTTCCCTCTCCACACCCCTTGTTCTGGTCTTTTCCCTATTAAAAACCAGGGCAGGCTCATAGGCTGACAGTATCTGTGTGCATATGTGGCAGAAGAATCCCCAGTGGTGGGGGTAGGGGTGGGGGGGTGCCCATTCACTCAGGCACCCCTTATAGTCACTAGAATGAAGGTGCACAAACAGTGGGTGGCCAATGAACAGATACCAAAAAAATAATAATAATAATAATAATAATAAATAAAGGAAAAAGGAAAATCAGAACAAAGCAAAACAGACAAAGTGTATTGTCCACCTTTGCTCCGAGGTTCCTGTGGTGTTATTCCTTGGTGGGTCTGTTTCCCCACTTGGTCTTGCCATTTGGTCTCACCCAAGTTGTCGGCTTCTGGCCGCCAAGCCCAGAAGATTCAAAAGTACAAGATTTCTTACTTCTGCTACAAGTTCCACTACCTATAAGCCTTCAAACTTTAAAAATATTCTTACCTATGTGGTTCACATTTTTGGACCTCTACCCTGAACCTGCTTCACCTGGTATTCTGTGGTATTGCTGCTGATGAACATGACTGCACTACTACTCTATCTGCCATCAAGTCCCGCCTCTCCATAAGGTTTTTAATGGCTGATTTTTCAGAACTAGATTGCCAGGTCTTGCTTCTGAGGTACATCTGGATATCTGGATAGACTCAAGTCACCAACTTTTCAATGAGCAGCTAAGCACATTAACCATTTGCAGCACCCAGAGGGAAGATGGCAGGTACAGTGGATCCTCTGGCTCTTTAGATCCTTAGCAATAAAATTCTTAGAAATGCCATTCAAAGTAACAATTAAAAGCTTAGTTTAGCCCTGATGTCATTCCTGATCTCTTGGGGTTGGGAGGTAGGGGACACATTTTCCTTGGGGAACCAGAGAACTGGCCCAGGGTTGAAAGGTGTATATTGACAGGCTTGATGAGGGTTGTGATTAATACAGCTCCAAGGTATGACTTTCATAGTTATCTACAGCCTCTTGGAAACACATTCACAAGCAAAACGAAACTACTACTTCCTTTGGGGAGCTCTCCAAGTTCAAGACTCCACTAGCTGCTGGGGCAGGGCTGTTAGACACCATCAGGAGTTGTATGCTGGACATAGGGACAGATGCAGTGAGAGTTTGGTGGTGTTGCCTAGAATGACCACAGCAACAAGGTCCAAGGGCTACCTAATCCAAGCCACATACCAAATGATCCAACTGAAGGGTGGTGGTGGTGTGCTGTGGAGTCAGTTCAGACTCATAGCAACCCTGCATAGGGTTTCTGAGGCTGTAAATCTTTAAAGGAGCATGAGATATTTACAGAAAGCCTCATCTTTCTCTCACAGAACTTCTGGTAGTTTAGAACTACTGACCATAAGGTTAACAGCTCAACTCATAACCACTATGCTACCAGATCTCCTTCCAAATGAAGGGAGGGGCCCTCAAACAATATTGAATTGGGGATCCAGAGCTTTGGCGTTTGATAGTCTGGGGCCTTGTCTGTCCAGTGACTCTTATGAGTAGATATGAATTAAGTCACTTCACAACTGAGATCAGTTTCCTCAACCGAAAAGTGGGTGTAATAACATCATAGAGTTTTTGGGATTACCATGAGAATTAAGCGAGCTACATGATAAAACACCAAAAGGAGTCCCAGAATAGTTTCTCAATAAATGACATTTCCTTACATTTCCCCCTGAGGGTCAGAGATCAATAAAACTGTCACCCACATCCTTAGTTGTTTCCCATTTGGGCAGTTATGCATCACACACACACATACACACACTCTTATTCACACGCACATATATGTTGTTCTTGTTGTTAGCTGCATCTGGTTGGCCCCGGATTCATGGTGACCCCATGCACAAGAGGATGAAATGCTGCCCAGTCCTATGTAACTCTATGTGTCAACCCCATGATTCATTGCAGATTGGATTGTTTTGATCCATAGAGTTTTCATTTGCTGATTTTTGGAACTAGATTACCAGGCCTTCCTTTCTAATCCATCTCAGTCTGGAAACACTGTTAAAACGAGTTCAGCATCACAGCAAAATGTACATGATGGGTGCTCATGAGATGAATTGGCTGGGGAGTAAACCCAAACCTCATGCATGGAAAGTGAGAATTCTGTCATGGACTCCCCCAGTGCCCCTCTTTCCTCCCCCCCCCACATGCATACACTCTTGTATATAAATTCTACAATCAAAGAACAAAGAATAATACACTCTTAAGGTTCATAGGCACTTGGAAATCCCGTGGTTCTGAGCTCTCATTACACAAGTGAGGAGAAGCTAGAGGTGAAGTGGTTTGGCCAAGGATGTGCAGGCATACACGGCATAATTTGTATACCATTACATCTTGTCATAGTCTTTTATATTCATTGTGAGATGTTTTGGGTGTGGAACCCTATTCTTTAATAGTTGATCTCAAGATTTACTCTGTCCTTTTGATATCAGGGTCAGGGATGGCACACATCCTCTGACTCATCTAGAATGTCTGATGTAATTTCTTCCTCCAATATTTTTGGGATCATAATGGGTTAAGCTTCATGCAACTCTAAACTTGGCAGCAGAGAAATTTGGACATTATTACATCCCAAGGCAGCAGAGAAATTTGGACATTATTACATCCCAATGCACTAGGTACCACGATCAAAGTTTCCTTACTTTTGTGGCATTTGGTGATGAAGAGGGAGGAAGTCAAGGGAACTCGTCCTTATTTGTGTAAGATACAGAAAGGAGGTGTTACCCTGCTCTGTACACACACGGAGGGAAATATTCTTTGGCACGATGGCCAACGAATCCATAACCCAACTCTTACCTCTTTTGACTTGGTAAGAGGGAACAGTTGTTATTGTTAGCTGTGTTTGAGTCAGCCCGGACTCATGGTGGCATTCCATGCATGACAGAACAAAATGCTGCCTCGCCCTTGCACCAACCCAATGACCAGGTGCAGATTAGACAGTTGTGATCCACAGGATTTCCACTCATAGCGACCCTGTATAGGGTTTCCAAAGAGCGGCTGGTATAGTAACACACAATTACTCTTGGGGTTCATTGATTAGAAATCAAACCTGAGTCCCACAGATGAAAGATGAGAACTCTACAACTGAGCCACCAACACATCACAAAAAAGATATAGGAGGACCCAGTGTGAAATAAAAGTCATCTAGTAGTTCAAAAAGGAGCCTTGGTGGGTTAAGAATTGAGCTACTAACTGAAAATTTGGCAGTTTAAACCCACCACCTGCTCAGTGGGAGAAAGATGAGGTGGTGTACTCCCATAAAGATTTACTGCCTTGGAGCCCATTAGAGCTTTCTATGTTGTCCTATAGGGTCACTGTGAGTTGGAATCCACTTGATGGCAAAGTGAGAGAGAGGTGAGAATAGTTCAAAACCCATTTCTGAAGAGGGCCTAAACATGCATGTTTGTTTCCTATCACTCTCTTCTATTTTTATTTTGTTTTGTTTTTCTGACAGGACTGGAATTCCCTAAAAGTTGGTAAGCTCTCCTCTAATCTTGGCTAAGTGGATGTTTTCTCTACCTAAATGGTATAAATAAACCAGGACCAAACATCACGTAGGGGCAACATCCCTCCTACTCATCTTAACTGAGCCTCTGCCAAGTTAACCAACTCACACAAACAAACTTCACTCCCACTCTTCTAAAGAGCTGTTTATTTAAAATTGCTTTGCTTATTATGGAAAATTCAGAAGTTACAGAGAAGTAAAACAAAGGGAAAAATCACTCATGATTTTTTTTTTTTTTTTCATCTGAAGAGCACTAACCTTTTTTTTTTTCTTCTTAAATGTTTTAATGTGAATTATGTGATAGTTTACATGGGAGAACATTAGTTTTACATTCATTCT
>NW_006408683.1:6329147-6349836 GCF_000296735.1 Chrysochloris asiatica
TGTGAATTATGTGATAGTTTACATGGGAGAACATTAGTTTTACATTCATTCTGTCATATATATCGTCTCATTGCTATGGTTACAATCCCCTCCATGCAATCCTCCCCCGTACCCCCAGGTCTTCAGCATCACTCATGATTTTACAAACTCTGAACTAATTAATCTGTATTAAAATTTCATGTGTTTTCTTTTAACTCATTATTCCTTCAAGAAAAATACATTTCTTTAAAAATAAAAACAAAAACAAAAAAAACTGAGCTAATACCACCAGTAAAATTTTGAATCTTTTATTTTTCCTTGACAATTTAATTCTGAGTTTCTTTTCCCATGTCAACAAATATTCATAAAAAGACATAATTTGAACATTACACATTATTCAGATACTCAATGTTGTTCATTTAAATTTATAATATCATAAGTAATTCTGTGACATATTTTGTACACAATTTCTTTTACACAATTCCTTTTACACAAATTCCTTGTACACAAATTCCTTTTCATGTGTCTGATTAATCTAGATGTTAACTGAGATTGTCCAGGTGACGTCTCCTCAAAACTCTCAGTTCCCAAACCTATGCAAGTTGAATCCTCTAAGTCTCTGCTCACTCATGGGAGCGTGGGTCTGCCTGGCCAATTCTGTCCTTAGGCCTGGTCTTCTCCTGAGTTGCCTCAGTGCTGGACCATGTTTACTCAGTTCCTTCTGTGGCTTTCACAGAAGAAAGCACTCACACAACAATAATGGGGTTAGGAGATCTTGTTGAAGACTTTTGTGGGTATTGGGAGAGTGCAATTTGGTGGCTTTCTCCAGTTTCTGCTCATCACTTCCCCCTCTCCCCACTGCCTATCCCTGATGTCCACTTCTCCCTCTCTGTTAGCAGTTTTGACTCCAGGTAACCCGAGAGCCTTCAAATAGGCTCATTTTCAACCTAAGCACTAAACAGAGCATTTTCTCAGCAAAGGTGGTTCTCATTTTAGGAATCCTGGTGCCAGCTGCTAATTTAATTCTAATGCTTAGAAGAGAATTATACCAGGAGAATTAGTAGGTCAAACAGTGTGAATACTGGGCATTTAAAAATGTTGGATCCAAAAGTTCAATTTCAAAATAGGACTATAAAACATCATGATAATTTAACCATTAACATTCCCAAACTCCAGAATCACCAGACTGTTGTGACCCTTGAATGTAGCCTTAGGAGCTAGCAATAGGAGTTAAGTTTGTTTATTAACCTGGGGATTCTTCATTAGAAGGGGATTTACATATGATTTAGAAAACTCAAGGTTTGAAGAAATTCTGGTCTCTGACTAAGTCACACCTTCAATTCCCTAATCCCCTACCTCACCTGGCCCAGGTACCCTAGTAATAGATCTTGTTGTTAGGGTATGCCAACTACTCTCTAGAAAAATCACATTATATTTTTGGTAAGTAAAATTCAGTAACATTATTTATGTTTATCATAGTGTGTAACAATCACCACTATCAAATTCAACTTGTTGCATCACCTTTTTAAAAAAAAAAAAAAAAAAAAAAAACTTTCTTCTGTGAATTAGGTGAAGGTTTACAGAGCAAAATCCAGTTTTCAACAATTCATACACATTTTGTTTTCATATCATTGATTGCAATTCCCACAATGTAACATCACTTGTTCCACTTTCTCCCTGTGTTTCTCATTTCCAGTTTTCCTTTCCTAACCCTTCTTGCCTTCTGAACTTTGTCATTGGGCCAATGCTGCCCCTTTGACCTCAAATGGTTAATTATTCTAAGGAGTAGCTCCTTAGTATCTCCCAAGTGGTATTGGTACTGTATAGACCTGTCTATTGTTGGGCTGAAAATTGAACCACAGGGATGAGTTCAGTTCCAGGCCTGCAGGATGACTAAGGGCTATAGTCTTGGAGGACCAGCAATCTCTGTATAACTAGTAAGTATGGTCTTTTTTTGTGTGATTTTAAATTTTATTCCACATGGATTTCCTATTCTGTGCAAGACCTTCTAACGTAATGCCTTTCAGAGTGGTTGAAAGTGGTAGCCAGTCACCATCTAGTTCTTCTAGTCTCAGGATCATTGGAGCTGAGGTTCACATGGTCCATTAGTCTTCCAGGTTTATCAGTGCTATGAGGTATTTCACAGATTCATTGTTATTTTTAACATTCTATTGTGCATATGTACCAAAGTTTGCTTATCCATTCTTCTACTGATGGGCATTAGGTTGTTTCCATCTTTTTGCTATTGTGAATAGTGGTGTGATGAACATGAGGTTGCATGTATCTATTCGTGTCATAAAATATACACCTAGTGGGAATGCTGGCTCATACAGTATTTCTCTGTCCAAATTTTCAAGAAAGTGCCATACTGTTTTCTACAGTGGTTGTTGGTGTTGTTAAGTGCTGTCGAGTTGGTTCTGACCCATAGCGACCCTGAACAGGGTTTTTGAGGCTGTAAATCTTTACAGGAGCAGAAAGCCTCATCTTGCTCCCGCGGAGCAGCTGGTCGTTTTGAACTGCTGACCTTGCGGTTTGCAGCCCGATTCATAACCACTATGCTACCAGTGGTTGTACCATCTTGCAATACCATGAGCAGTGAATGTGGGTTCTAATCTCTCCACACCCTTGCTGACATTTCTTGTTCTCTAAGTTTTTGAACTTTGCTATTAATGCTGGGTGAAATGATATCTTGTTGTTTTGATTTGCATCCTGGTGTGGCACTGTAGGATCAGCATTGGACTTCAAACCACAAGGTCGGCAACTCAAACTCATCAACTGCTCCTCGGAAACCCTATCTATACAGGGTCTCTATGAGTCAGAACCAACTTGATGACATTTAGCAACAACAATGACTAATTGGACTCCTGGTGTGGCACTGCAGGATAAGCACTGTACGGCTAACCATATAGTTAGTGGTTCAAACCCACTAGCAGATCCTCAGAAACTCTGTATAGGGTCACTATGAGTCAGAACTGACTAGAGAGCATATAACAACAACAATGAGTTACTAATCACTGGTCTAACAAATTGTTGTGCTGTGGTGGCTTGTGTGTTGCTGTGATGCCGGAAGCTATACCTCTGGTATTTTAGATACCAGCAAGGGCACCCATGGTGGACAGGTTTCAGCTGAGCTTACACACTAAGACACAGTAGGAAGAAGAAGAAGTAGACCGCATCTGAATGATTAGCCACTGGAAACATTATGAATGGCAGCTGATCATTGTCAAATTTAGTGTTGGAGGATGAGCCGCTCAGGTTGGAAGGCACTCAAACTGTGGGAAAGAACTACTATCTCCTCCAAGTAGAGTTGACCAAAATGATGTGAATGAAGAAAAGCTTTCGGAACTTTTGTTTGCTGATGGGGCACAACTCAAAATGAGGAGAACCCGTTGCAACCATCTGTTAATAATAAAAATATGGAATGTACAGAATATTAATTTAGGAAAATTGGAAGTTGTCAAAAAATGAAATGGAATGCATAAAGATTGACGTCCTAGGCATTATTAAATTGAAAAGAACTGGTATTGGCCATTTTGAACCTGACAATCATGCGGCTTACTATGCTGGAAATGACAAATTCAAGAGGAATGGCATCACATTCATTGTCAAATAGAAGAGATCTCTCTTGAAGTATAATGCTCTCTCTGATAGGATAATATCCAAAACGCCTATGAGGAAAACCAGTTAATATCACCATTATTCAAATTTTTGCAACAACCACTAAAACTAATGATGATGAAATAGAAAAATTCTACCAATTTCTTCAGTCTGAAATTAATCAAATATACAACCAAGATGCATTGATAATTATTGGTGATTGGAATGTAAAAGTTGGAAACAAAGAAGAAGGATCAGTAGTTGAAAAAGATGACTTTTGGTGATAGAAATGATGCTGCTTATCACATGATAGCATTTTACAAGACCAATGACTTAATCATTGCAAATATCTTTTACCAACATCATAAATGGCTACTGTACATGTGGACCAGATGAAATACATGGAAATAAAATTGACTACATCTGTGGAAAAAAGATGATAGAGAAGCTCAACATCATTAGCCAAAACAAGGCCAGAGGCAGACTGTGGAAACCATCCATTGTTCATATACAAGTTCAGGCTGGAACTGAAGAAAATTACAAGTACATGAAAGTCAAAATATGAACTAGAATATATACCACCTGAAATTAGAGACTGTCTTGAGATTTGATGCATTAGACATTAATGACCAAAACCCAGAGGAGTTGTGATATGACATCAAGAACATCATCCATGAAGAAAGCAAAAGGTCATGAAAAAGGCAGGAAAGAAAGAAAAGACCAAAATGAATATCAGATGAAACTCTGAAACTTGCTCTTGAGCATAGAGAAGCTGTGTGGCATTAAAAGAAGTGACGAATTAAAATAATTGAATAGAAAATTTCAAAGGGCAGCTCAAAAAGACAAAATAAAGAATTATAATGAAATGTAAAATGATCCAGAGTTAGAGAAACAAGGCTCTGGGAATTGATGGAATACACATTGAAATGTTTCAACAAACGGATGCACTACTGGAGGCACTCACTCAACTATGCCAAGAAATTTGGAAGACAGCTACCCAGCCAACCTATTGTCAGATATCCATATTTGTGCTCATTCCATAGAGAAGTGACTCAATGGAATGTGGAAAGCATTGAACAATATCATCAATATCACATTCAAGTAAAATTTTGCTGAAGACAATTAAATGGTTGCAACAGTACATTGATAGGGAACTGCCAGAAATTCTAGCCGGTTTCAGAAGAGGACTTTGACTGAGGGGTATCATTGCTGATGTCAGATGGATTTGGGCTGAAAGCAGAGAATATCAGAAAATTGTTTACTTGCACTTTATTGACTATGCAAAAACTTTTGATTGTGTGGATCATTCTAAAGTATTTATTGATAATATTGTGAAGAATAGGTATTCCAGAACACGTGACTGTGCTCATATAGACCGAGAAGCATTGGTTAGAACAGAACAAGGGTTCTGAATGGTTTAAAATCAGGTAAGGTGTGCACCAGGATTGTATCATTTAACCATATTGATTCAATTTGTATGCTGAGCAAATCAGTGAAGCTAGATTATGTGAATAGGAACGTGGCATTAACATCCTGTGACATCCTGTGACATGCAGATGATACAACCTTGCTTGCTGAGAGCAAAGAGGACTTAACACACTTACTGATGAAAACCAAAGACCACAGCCTTCAGTGTGGATTGCACCTCAATGTACAGAAAACAAAATCCTCACAATGGGACCAATAACTACGTCATGACAAATGAAAAAAAGATTGAAGTTGTCAATGACTTCATTTTGCTCAGAACCACATCAGCACTCACGGAAACAGCAGTCAAGAAATCAAACAACGTATTGCATTAGTGTTGTAAGATCATCACTGGACTATAAGGTCAGCAGTTCAAACCCATCAGTTGCTCCTCAAAAACAGGAACCCTATGAGTCAGAACTGACTCAGTAGCACTTAACATTTCATTAGGCAAATCTGCTACACAAGACTTCTTTAAAATGTTCCAGAGCAAAGAGTGTGTTTGAGGACTAAGGTGTGTCTGACCCAAGCCATGGTATTTTTTAATCACCTCATGTGCATGTAAAAGTTGAACCATGAAAAAGGAATACCATATAAGAGTTGATGCATTTGAGTTATTGTGTTGCAGAAGAATGTTAAAAGTATCATAGACTGCCAGGAGAACAAACAAACATGTTTTGAAAGAATTGCAGCCGGAATGCTCCTTAGAAGCCAGGATGATGAGACTTTGTCTCTCAGATTTCAGACATGTTATAAAGAGGGTCAGTTCCTTGAGAAGGATATCATGCTTGGTAAAGTAGAGGGTCAGAGAAAAAGAGGAAGACCCCACACCCCCAATGAGATGGATTGACACCATGGCAACAGAAATGGGCTGAAAACTAACAACAATTATGAGGATGCAAACGGTCCCTACAAGTTGGAACCGACTTGCAGGTACTTAACAACAACATTGTTGTTGTTGTTATGTGCCATTGAGTTGGTACCAACCCATAACGACCTTATGCACAGCAGAACGGAACACTGCCCAATCCTGGGCCAACCTCACTATCGTTGCCACGCTTGAGCCCATCGATGCTGCCACTTTGTCAATCCATCTCGTTGGGGATCTTCCTCTTTTTCTCTGACCTTCCACACTACCAAACATGATATCTTTCTCTAGTGACTGGTCCCTTCTGACAATATGTCTGAAGTATAAGAGATGAAGTTTTGCCATCCTGGCCTCCAAGGAGCACTCTGACTGTACTTCTTTCAACACAACTGTTGGCTCTTTTGGCTGCCCATGGCACTTTCGATATTCTCCTCCAATACCATAACTCAAAAGCATTAATTCTTCTACGGTCTTCCTTATTCACTGTCCAGCTTTCACATGCATATAAGGTTATTGAAAATACTATGGCTTGGGTCAGGTGCGCCTTAGTCCTCAAGCTGACATCTTTGCTCTTCAACACTTTAAAAAGATCTTGTGCAGCAGATTTGCCTAATGCAATACGTTGTTTGATTTCTTGACTGCTGCTTCTGTAAGTGTTGATAGTTGATCCAAGAAGAATGAAGTCCTTGACAACTTCAATCTTTTCTCCGTTGATAAGAATGTTGTTTATTGGTCCAGTGGTGAGGAGTTTTGTTTTCTTTACATTTGTTGTTGTTGTTAAGTGCCATCGAGTTGGTTCCGACCCATAGCGACCCTGTCACAGGGTTTCCAAGGGTGTAAATCTTTACGGGAGTAGAAAGCCTTGTCTTTCTCCCGCGGAGCGGCTGGTAGTTTCGAACCGCTGACCTTAAGGTTCACAGCCCGATTCGTAACCACTACGCTACCATTCTTTACATTGGACAAAGTATAATTCAATGGATGAGTTATTCAAAAGAAGATGGAAGGAATTCACTGAGTCACTATATCAAAAAGAATTGGTTTACATTCAACCATTTCAGGAAGTAATATATGATTAAGAACCAATGGTATGGAAGGCAAAAGTCTAAGTGGTTCTGAAGGACTACAGGAACTGACAGAATACAAACTGAAATATTTCAACAAACTGATGCAGTACTGGGAGCATTCACTAGTCTATGCCAAGAAACTGAATACTACCAAGCCAACTGACTGGAAGAGGTCTATATTTGTATCCATTGCAAAGAAATATGACTCAACAGAATGTGGAAATTATGGAACTATGTAATTAATATCATATGGAAGTACATTTTTGCTAAAGATAGTTTAAAAATGTTGCTACATTACATCGACAGGCACACCTTAGTTCTCAAGCTGACATCTTTGCTCTTCAACACTTTAAAGAGGTCTTGTGCCTCAGATTGCCTTCCATGAGAGTTGATGGTTGATCTGAGTAAAATGAAGTCTTTGATAACTTCAATCTTTTCTCCGTTTATATGGATGTTGTTTATTGGTCCAGTGGTGAGGATTTTGTTTTCTTTACATTAATGTGCAACCCATATCAAAGGCTGTGGTCTTTGATTTCCATCAGTAAGTATTTTAAGTCCTCTTAATTTTCAGCAAGCAATGTTGTATCATCTGTGTATTGCAGGTTGTTAATGAGCCTTCCTCCAATCTTGAGGCCATGTTTTTCTTCATATAATCCCACTTCTCGCGTTATTTGCTTAGTATGCAAATTGATTAAGTATGGTTAAAGAATAAAACCCTGCCTCTTGGTCTATGTACAAGTTCTTCATGCGCACAATTAAGTGTTCTGTAATTCTTATAGTCTTCCATTGTGTCCATAGCATGTCATGATCCACATAATCAAAAGCCTTTTCATAGTCAATAAAACACAGGTAAAAATCTCTCTGCTTTTAGTCAAGATCCATCTGATGTCAGCAATGATATCCCTTTCCATGTCTTCTGAATCCAGTTGGATTCTCTGGAAGTTCTCTGTCAATGTATAATTGCAGCCATTTTTGTATTATCTTCAGCAAAATTTTACTTGCATGTGATATCAATGATATTGTTGAATGATTTCCACATTCTGTTATGTCACCTCTGGTACCAATACTTTTTTACTTATCCTTATATGCATTGGAATAGATAGAAAATATGAAATGAATATATATTTCATCATACTTAATTAAACATGAAGATCTAACAAAGCACACACTCTGTCTCTCAGCTCCAAATGCTTAAGGCTGATAGCTGGAGACTTCTGGTGGTTGGTAAGTAAGCCTGGGTAGAGATAAAGGGGCATGCTGGTGCCTTTGGTGATGTGATTCAATTTAGAAAGTACTAATGAAGGTTCTATTCTAGTCTCAGAGTATGGCAGGCTGTAACAGTTGTTGAGGACAAGGGCACTGGAGACCTAGGGTACAGGCCACCCAGTGTATAAGAGCCTAAATCCCAGGAGAAAAGGAAACAGGATGGGAACTGTGTCCAGGCAGGAACCATATGACTCTGGGTTCTTAGGTTGAAAGCCTTCTGAGGTCATCAGAGGGGAATGCAAAAGGAATCACACTACTGGGTGGGGTAGGAAAGCTTCTGTGGAAACACAGGTGCTACTAGTGGACCTGGGTCTTATTCCAGCTTTCAACATCCGTATCACTTAGTTACAAACCCATTTAAACTCACCCATAAGCTGATCCTATTTATTCTGTTATCTAAAAGTCTGTGGATATTTATTTTGTTTGTTGAATTTGGTGTCTCTTTTCCTCTAATGCAGGGGTGGGGAACATCTGGTCCATGGACCTTATAAGGCCTGCAAAATTATTTGGTCTGGTCCTGTCAAGAAAAGTGCAGTTCCAGTCATTATATTAGGCTGAGTTAATTAAATGTTCGACCAAATATTGCTGGCTAATTTTAAGTTGGTAATTTTGTGTGGTCCATGAATTATACTATACATTTTGGCATAAAAAATGGTTTCCCACCCCTGCTTTAATGCCTGGTATATTCTGGTGGTGGGCTTGTATCTGCCCTTGAGATTTCCCCTGGGCCCATTTGTGAGCATGCACTGTAGGCATAGGAGGTTGGACTGTGAAGGGGGTATCAACTTGAAGGGTCTGCTTCTCAAGCCCAAATGTTCCAGTTTATGGAGCCCCTGTTGTTATTGTGTGCCATCTAGATGATTTCAACTTATAGAGACCCTACAGGCCATGGTATTTTCAATAACCTCATATGGATGTGAAAGCTGGACAGTGAATAAGGAAGATCATAGAAGAATTGATGCCTTTGAGTTGTGGTGTTGGAGGAGAATACTGAAAGTGCCATGGACTGCCAAAAGAACCAAAAGATCTGTTTTGGAAGAAGTGCAACAAGAGTGCTCCTTGGAGGCCAAATGGCTAGGCTTCGCCTCTCATACTTTGGACACATTGTCCGGAAAGAACAGTCGCTAGAGAAGGATGTCATGCTGGGTAAGGTGGAGGGTCAGAGAAAAAGAGGAAGACCCCCAACGAGATGGATCAGCCAGATGGCATCATTGATGGTGTCAAATGTGGCGGCGGTAGTGAGGTTGGCCCAGGATCGGACATTGTTTCGTTCTACTGTGCATGGGGTCACTCTGAGTCGGTTCCAACTCGATGGCACCTGACAACAACAACAACATAGGCCAGTGTAGAACTTCCCCCAAGGGCTTTTTAAGGCTGTAAGTCTTTATAGAAGCAGACTGCCACATTTCTCTTCTTTGGAGGGACTGGTGGGTTTAAACAGCTGATCTTTTGGTTAACAGTCAAGCGCTTAACCGCAGTGCCACCAGGACTTCTTACAGAGCCCCTAAGCCATCCCAAAGTGATCACAGAGAAGGTTTACCAGACTCCCTGTCTGCCTCTACAATCTTTGTCCCTTGGCATGGAGGTCATTAAAGGTGCCCTTGCCTTGTCTTTTGGCAGAAGTCTCTCCCCCACCCACCCCCCCCGCGATGTGTCTTGGGCTGGGATTACCTCCTGGCTGTCTTCTGAATTTCCAGATTTAACATAGTTTCTGGGCCACTGATAGCATACCTTGCCTTTTCATACTGTCATGAATTTTTAAACGTCTTTTCCAGAATGTTGCTGTGGTAAACCAGGTTCTCTAAAGAAGCAAAGTCAATATGTAGATAGATGGATAGATGAATGGATGGATGGATGGATAAATCTCAAGGAAATTGCTCGCAGGACTGTAGAGGTTGGCAAGTTCTAAGTCCCTGCAATAGATGTCAGGATTTTCCTGATTTACGTAGATGCAGGGACTGATGAACCCAAGATCGGCAGGTCAGACTTCAGGTTGTTGGCTGTGGAGATGGATGAATCCAAGGTTGACAGGTAAGATTAGCAGGCTGCTAACTTATAGGCCACAAAGGCTAACAACTCTCAGGATTAACAGGCAGTGTGGCAGGCCACTGGTTCAAGTCCAAAGAACCAGAGGTCAGATAGTGAATCAGATCCAGCAAAAACCAGGAGAGCTTTGCAAGAGCATCCATATCTATTGGAAGCATGCTACCCCTATGAAGAAACTCCCTTTCAGTTGATTAGCTGCTCAGAGCCAGTCTTATCATGGAGGTGATCACATTATATTGGATCTTATTATAGGCTGAAAGGAGCTCTGGTAGCGTAGTGGTTACGAATCAGGCTGCAAACCTTAAGATCAACAGTTCGAAACTACCAGCTGTTCCGCAGGAGAAAGATGAGGTGATCTGTTCCCATAAAGATTTACAGCCTCAGAAACCCTGTACAGGGTCGCTATGAGTTGGAATAGACTCCACGGCACATCACTACAACAACGACGATTATGGGGTGACTACACCATAACTGATGTGGCCTTGTAGGATAAGCACTGGACTGCAGGGTTGGTTTGAAACACAAGGTCAGTGGTTTAAACTCACCATCCACTCCTCAGAAACCCTACACAGAGTTGCTATGAGTTTGAAGAGACTAAACAGCACTTAACAACAACGTAATTTAAACCACCATAACTGCCAAGCCACTGAGAATCATGGCCCAGCCAAGATGATACGCAACCTTAACCATCATGGTTAGGGATTTAGAGACAGGAGGGAAAAGTGAAGATACACGTGCTGGAAACAATCAGAAATGCATTGCCCAGTAGTACTGACTAAATATCCACCAAACTGAAGTTCATAATAGAATTCTCTTCAAACATGCCTATCGGATTTCTTGCCTTAGTATCACATGTCCCTTTCTAGGGAAGAGAACGAGTCCTCTAGTTCTACTGGTTCTGCTGCTATTGGATTGGAACTGTGGTCTGAATTGATACTAAGTTCTTCGTCTGGCCTATAATATGAGAGAAAAGAATCAGAATGAGGATTTTAATATAGATAGTAGATAGAAAGAAAGATAGGCAAATAGAGACACAGAAAGAATGACACAAACAGAGAGAGAGACAACTAGGAAAAGAATGACAGGCAAATAGGGAAGGAGAAAGAGAAAAAGGAGAGAGAGAAAAAGAAAAAGAGAAGAAAGAATAGTTCTGAGGAAATATAATCATCTTCTTACACTTTGCCAAGGGAAAACCTAATTATTATCCATCTCCCAATGATAAATGAAGAATTTCCTATTTCCAGAGGTGGCCTGAGGGATGGGTTCTGTCTTTGAAGCCCAGGGGAGAAAGCCCTAGGGCTTCACCCATGGGTTCATCTTTCTGAAAGAGTCAATGGCAGTCCGATAAGAATTAGATGGGAGAACGAATGACTTCTCAATTTTGGAATTTTGGCATGTCACTTCTGGGGGTTGGGAAAGAGAGACTCATTCTGTAGGACAAGGAGAATGATCTTCTTTATCCTTGCTCTATACCTTCTTCTATACCTTCAGGAAGACACAACTGACTTCCCTATTTTGTATCTTTCATGGGTATCAGTCACTGATGAGTCATTCCGAATTCCAAAGGAAGCTGCTGAGGAAGGGTCTAGGTGAGCCCAACTTGAAAACACAGGTGAATGTAGAGGGACAGGAGCTCAGCATGGAGGGAAGATGACCTGGAAACTGAGTCTATCTCCTCACCATTCAACCAAGGACTTGATTTCTTTATTGCCTGCTATTTTCTCTTTGCAAACTGATCAATCCTGCTGCCAAATGCATCGAAAGTTGGCTTCATGCATCAGTGAGATGAGTGACAAACTGAGTACCTGAAGGACAGAGAGAGGGCCAGTCTGTGACTGGGAAGCCTCTTTGAACTCACACTAGTGCCCTCTGATATTTCATCAGTAGACCCAGCACTGGTGTGGCTCATCAACCCAGGCAGATTTGTGATTTTACATGAGCTCAGGACTGTGAAATTGGGGCTTGATCACTAAGTCCTGAGCCTGGCATCAGAAATTCTTGGCTCTTCCAAACAACTGCACAGAAGCAGTGGCCAAACCCATCTTGTGTTGGATGAGCCATCTTGCGTCACCATCATGCAGCACAGACATCTGATGAGTACTTCTTCAGTGGCTGTGGCTGTGTCTGGCTCTAGCTTTTTCCAAAATACGATGTGGTCAAATACCCAAGCCCCAACACTAATGGGCACTTTGCAATTCCATGCAAACAAATTTATGTAACATCCAAAGATATTCTATGCCCTGCATTGTTTATTCACTGGCATTCTGAGAAACTGGTTTTACTTAAAGTGGAGAAAAGAAACAGAGGATTTAGCAGTTATAAATCTATGAAAGCATATAACAGTTTTGTTTTGTTTACTCTTTCTGTCTATGTTGTTGTTATTAAGTTTCATCAAGTCAGTTCCAACTCATAGCATCCCAGCATAGGGTTTCTGAGGGTTAAAATCTTTGCAGGAGCACAAAGCCTCATCTTTTCCCCACGGAGCAGCTGGTAAGCAACCCAGTGCTTATCCTATGGAGCCATCAAATCAAGTTTCTAGGTGCATTATCTTATTTAAGCCCCACAAAATCTCTAAAAACCAGATATTTGTTATTTCCGTTATATTACAAACGAGAAAATGGTGGTAGTGATTGTGTGCCATGGAGTTGGTTCCAACTCACCATGTATAGGGTTTCCGAGGCTGTAAATCTTTATGGAAGCAGAAAGCTTTGTTTTTCTTGCATGGAGTATCTAGTAGATTCGAACTGCTGACCTTGTGGTTTGCAGCCTAACTTGTAGCCACCACACTACCAGGGTTGATAAAAATTAAATTATTTGCTCAGAAGCTTGGCACCACAGACAACTGACTGGCGCTTGAATATCAAACCGACATTCTAACTCCAAATAACATCTATGTTTTCCCCAAACAATCTGATCTATCTTCCTGAGAGGTGTCAAATGAAAGCCTGCCCAAACATCTGGATGCCGCCTTCACACAATTTACCTAGTCTGTGGTTTTCTGATGCTCCGAAAGTCGTAGATTTCTTGTACATTTGTATGTCCCAAACTTGGCCACCAGGTGGCAGGAAAACATCAATGATTGAAAAATTAGCTTCATCCCTTGCACCAGTAGGGGGCTGTAGCTCCTTATCTCAAAAATTGAAAAAGAAAAAAACAAAACAAAAACAAAAATACAAAACCTCTCACTGTCTACATTGATGAAATAAGATGGTGGGAGGTTTGTTTTTCTTTTTTAAATTAGGCAGTGAGGGTTCAAACAAACAAGTCTCCATTTTCACCTCTGTGTTTGCTTTTGGAGGCTCGAGGTCACTAGTTGGGCCAGCCGCCTAGCCTACATTATTCATCTGTCCAGCGCCAGCCCTGGAACAAATGTGAAGAAATGAAGTAGCTTCAGTTGAGAGAAAACAGTGTTGTTATTGTTGCTGGTGACGGTTCTATTTGCCAACAAACATAAAAACATACTTTGGAACCCGGAATGGGCTTGTCAGAGGGAACTTTTGTTCCATGTTTGGGCTGGGACTCTTCCAGACAGACATCAGGCAGCATTTGAACGTCAGGAGGCAATGAGAGGGCTGTGCACAGCAGCCACTGACCCAAGAGGCAGGACCATCAGCTGCAGTTTTCATCTGGGTGTTGTTGGACCACAGTCCAGACGGCTCCTCGCTGCCATGCGAGGTCATTGCCCTGAGTGAGTTTGATGGGAGAGGAGTCCAGTGTGCAGTCCAGAATGATGGGCTCTCTCTCCACAAAAGGGAGCAAACAGGCTTTGGATTCTGAGTGTTGGAAGGTGGCATACACTTCGGGGCTTTGGTAGTGAAAACAGTCCCAATTCTGTAGGATTTATTTGCCGTTAGGTCTCAATTATCCCAAGGTTGTTGGCAGCAACTTCCGGATCCCTTTGCTACATGGATTAATTACTCCAGGGATAAAGTCATCCTTGCTGTGTCTGCTTGTGTGAGTTGAGGGAATGTAAGCTCATGTTAGTGCCAGCCTAAGAAAACATAATTCAGAAGGCTGACCTGCCTGCTACTGTTATATAATTCAAGCTGAGGGTCCTATCCAGAGCTACATGGAGGCTGCCTCCTCCCTCTGCAGATGGAGTGATCTTGCTTGGTGGCTTGAACTTACACTAACATGGTTATATATTTGGACAGAGGCGATCATGATAAATGATCATGGTGAATGTCATTAAAACTTGGTAGAACTGAAAACACTATCAATGCAAACTTACTGCTCTTCTCATCACTATAACACAAGGCTACATCACTGAGCGTTTGAAAGCGAACTTGAAAGTTAGAAAGGCATCTTAGGGAATATCTGGTACAAATGTCAAGTTCTCTTTGTTGGCTGTTGTTAGTTTCTCTCAAGTCAGCTCCCAGTTCATGGCAACCCCATCTACAATAGAACAAAATGCTGCCTGATCTTGTGCCATCCCATGATGCACTGGATTGATCACTGTGATTTATAAGATTTTAACTGGTTGCGTTTTGGAAGTCAATTTCCAGGCCTTTCTTCCTAGTTGATTTAAGTCTGGAAGCTCTGCTGAAACTTGTTCAGCATCATAGCTAGATGTGGGCCTCTGGTTGACAGATGGGTGGTGGGTGTACATGGAATGTATTGGCCAGAAATCAAACCTGAGTCCGACATTTTGTTGTTGTTATGTTCCTTGGGGTCGGTTCTGACTCATAGCGACCCTGTACAGGGTTTCCGAGGCTGTCAATCTTTACGGGAGCAGAAAGCCTCATCTTTCTCCCACAGAAGATCTGGTTGTTTCGAACTGCTGACCTTAAGGTTCACAGCCCGATTCGCAACCACTACGCTACCAGAGCTCCTTCATGGAACCTGAGAATTCTATTACTGAGCCACTACTACCCTCAGGAGTTCCCCACAGTGGGAGTTTAAGAGATGCCCAGTGAACTGGTGAGTCATTTATAAGAGTAATAGTTCCAGGGAAATGAAGTGACTGCCCCAATCATCCACCTGATTCATGGCCCACCAGGGACCAGGACATAGCAGTTTAGCTCTCCATTTACTACTCCTTCTAGTCTATCTTGTTGCCTCTCATTTTAAAAACCTTAATTTAATTTTAATAGCCTTATTTTAATCTACAGTTTGCTTACAGTAATAAATCTGAGGCAGTCCAAAAAGAGGTCTTTTACTTCAGACCTTCATATTCATTTAGTTCTCAATTCCAGCTATTGGACCTTATAAACCTTAACTGATTCTAGAGCTAAATAAGTGTAGTTCCAAGCAATTAGCCTCAGATTTATGAATATTTGTGATGAAGGAATAGAAGATATGCAATCAGGCAGGAATTGACAAACTTTTTCAGTACAGGACCAGATAGTACATATTTTAGACTTTGTAAGCCATACTATCTCTCAGTTTGACCATTATAGCATGAAAACAGTCATAGACAATGAGTAAAAAAATGAGCACGACTGAGTTCCGATAAAACTTCACTTAAAACTGGTGTGGCGCTGTAGGACAAGCACTGGACTTCAAACCCACCAGCTGCTCCTCAGAAACCCTCTATGGAGTAGCTATGAGTCTGAATCGACTCTATGGCACTTAACAACAACAACAACAACAAAAAGGTGGGTGTGTGGGTCAGATTTGACCCTTAGGCCCAAGTTTGCTGACCTCCACAATAGATGACTTAGTCTCTGACTTATCATTCTTCAGCATATTCTACATCATGCAAAGGCATATTTATTCATCTTTGTAGGGCATATTGAGTAATTGTAGTCACTCAACTTAAGAAACAGAATTTTTTTTTTTTAATCAGGGACTTTACAATCCTAATAAAGCCAACTTTATTGATGCTCTTGTGTTTCTGTATTACACAATTTGAGCTTATTTCTGATAGGTAAAACCAACATGATTACAAACTTTAGAGATGAGGAAACTGAAGGGAAGGGCATGGAGCTCAGACTCATGATTTTTGACTGTGTAAGGGAGCCCATTTTGTCAGGAGGGACCAGTTGCTGGATGGAGGGTCAGAGAAAAAGAGGAAGACCCCAAGAAAGATAGATTGGCAAAGAGGCAGCATTAATGGGCTCAAGCGTGGCAACAATTGTGAGGTTGGCCCAGGATCAGGTAATGCATAGGGTTGTGCATAAGGTTGCTATGAGTTGGTACTGACTCAATTTCACCTAACAACAACAACAACAAGGGAGCCCTGGAGTCCTGGTGTGGCACTATGGGCTTATGTGTCAGATTGCAAAGTCATTTGAACAGCAAGATCGGTGGTTCAAGCTCACCAGCTGCTCCTTGGAAACCCTATACAGGGTTGTTATGAGTCAGAATCGACTCAACAGCACTTCACAATGACAAGGGAGCCCTGGTGGAACTGTAGGGTAAGTATTGCACTGCTAATCAAAAGGTTGGCAGTTCGAACCCACCTGCAGCTTTCTGTTCCTGTAAAGATTTACAGCCTCAGAAACCCTATGAGTCAGAATCAACTTGATGGCAGTGAGTGAGAAAGCATGCTCAGCACTGAAACATCCTAACCAAGCAAACACCATTTGATCCTCCCCAAATTCCAGAGAAATTTTGATTGTTATGTCAGTGTTATAGATAAATGCTCTGAGAGGTTAAATCATATGCTTACATTTTATTCTAGTGAATGTTGGCCTATATCCAGAATTCTCGATCTGACTGAGTCTTTGCCATACCAAATGCTTAATTCTTGGGAATATGTTTGATGGTAAGGATGGCATATGAGTAACTTATTCTTTCTTCATTCCCTCACAGGCTCTCATACTAAGTTGGTGCTCAATAAATGTATTTTTGAGTAGGCCCTGGTGACACAGTTGTTAAGTGCTTGGGTGCTAATTGAAAGTTCAGCAACTCAAACCCACTAACTGTTCCACAGGAGAAAGCTGTGGCAGTCTGTTTCTGTAAAGAAAAGCTACGAGGCAGTTGATAGTGTCCTATGGAGTAACGGTGACTCATAATTGACTCAATAGCAAAAGGTGAAATAAGTCTTTGAAGGGATAACAAGACTTATTTTGCTATGGTGAAATATGTAAAATAAAACTTTGTTACTTTAACCATTTCTAAGTATAGAATTCAGTGAAATTAATAGCATTCAATGTATTGTGCTACCAATCACTACCATTTCCAAAAGTTTTATATTGCTTAAAACAGACACTCAGCTCACCTTAAATGATGGTACTCTTCCTCCCACCACCCTGGTAGTGGTTAATAAATGTTGGCCTCTATACATGTGTTTATAGTAGATGTTTCATTTAAATGGGATCATACAACATGTGTCCTTTTGTGTCTGACTTCTTTCACTGACAAGATTTTTTTAATTGTAAAATTTCATATAATATTTATAAGTAATTGTCCACCCACCATCCCAAATCAGCTTGACCACCAAATTTGGGTTGTTAGATGAAGAATTTCCCCTTTATTTGGAGTGACATTAGAGGATCTATGATAGGAGCCAGACTCATCTCCCCAGCCCCAGCACAAAGCTGTAGAATCACTTCCATAGATATATACTGAGGGGCTGCTGGCTGCCAGTCTGTGGGAAAAAAGCTCTAGAGATGGAACTCCTATTTCTTTATAAAGTTTCCACCATTCACTCTGAGGGAGCAGAGCACAAAAAGTGCTGGAAAAGACAAAAACAGCACTTAGAACCTCAGAGTCATTTTTTCCTCAAATGAGTGGCATATGTAGCCATTCTCTGATAAACACAGGGGCTATCAGGCCTACACTCTGGTGTTTGCTTAGTTGGGATGCCTGCCAATGGCCATGTGACTTTGGAAAAATCATTTCAGTTCTCTTAGTCTCAGATTCCACCACTCATCTGTCAATTTGCTGAGGTATGGTGGTTTCTGTGTTGCTGTAATGCTGGAAGCTTTACCACTGGTATTTCAAATACCAATAGGGTCACCCATGGTAGACAGGAATCATTGGAACTTCCAGACTAAGACTGGGAAGAAGAACCTACTGATCTACTTATGGAAGTATTAGCCAGTGAAACTTTACGGAACATTGTCTGATATAGTAACAGAAGATGAGCCCCTCAGTTTAGAAGACACTAACACTATTTTGGAGAGCTGCCTCCTCAAAATAGAATCGACCTTAATGATGTGGATGGAGTAAAAAAGCTTTCAGCATCATCATTTGCTGATGTGAGATGACTCAAAATAAGAAGAAACAGCTGGAAACATCCATTAATAATTGGAACATGGTATGTACAAAGTACGAGTCTAGGAAAATTGGACATTGTCAGAAGTGAAATGGAACACATGAAGATTGATAACCTAGGCATTAATGAGCTGAAATGGACTGGTATTGGCCATTATGAATTGAACAGATAGTCTATTATACCAGGAATGATATATTGATGAGTTATAAAAAGAACATTTCAAGATCTATACTGAAATACAAAGGGGAGGGTTTCAAAACAAACGTTCATGGAAAAATTGAAAATTTTATTGAAACATTAATGGAATTTTCCTACAGACTTTTTGAAGCCCTCTCCTATAATTATAATCTATAAATAGATTATCATGTGCCTTCAAGAGTAAGACCAGTTAATATGACTGTTATACAAATTTATAAACCAAACACTAATGCCAAAGATGAAGATATTGTGGAATTTTACCAACTTCTGCAGTCTGAAATGATCAAACATGCAATCAAGATGCATTGGTAATTACTGATGATTGGAATGTGAAAGTTGGAAACAAAAATCAGTAGATAGTTGGTAATAGAAATGCTGCCAAAGATTACATGATAGAGTTTTGCAAGACCAACAACTTATTTATTGGAAACACTTTTGTAAACAACATAAACAGTAACTATACATGTAGACTTCACAGATGGTATGCATAGGAATCAAATTGACTACACCTGCGGGAAGAGATGCCAAAGTGGCTCAGTGCTATCAGTCAGAACGAGGCTAAGAGCTGACTGTGTGATGGGTCATCAATTGCTCATGTTGTTGAGGGCCGTGGAGTCAGTTCCGACCCATAGTGACCATGTATAGGGTTTCCAAGGAGAGGCTGGTGAGTTTGAACCACTGACCTTGCAGCTCAAATCGACTTTGCAGTCCAGCACACTAACCCACAGTGCCAGACCAGGAATCATATGTAAGGTCAAACTGAAGAATGTAGTTTTTTTTTTTAATCCTTGAGAGTCAAATATACTTATCCTGCCTGAAATTAGAGACCATCTCAAGAACAGATTTGACACATTGAACACTAATGACCAAAGACCAGATAAATTATTGGATGACATGTAGAAACCAAAAGGTGGTTTAAAAGACTAGAAAGAAAGAAATGTTCAAAATGGATGTCAGAAGAGACTCTGAAACTTGCTCTTGAAAGTAGAGTAATTACAGCAAATGGAAGAGATGATGAAGTAAAGATTTCAAAGGCTTTTGGTCTCACCAAGCGTGGACCAAGGAAGAATGATGACAATTGAAAGCTCTTGAAAGCAATTAGTCCAATGGACTAATGGAGCATGTGAACATCAGTTTCCACAACCTTCAGATCAGAAGAAATAGATGGTGCCTGGCTACCACTATCAATTCTTCTGAAAGGGATCACATTAGAAGGTCCTGGACAGAGTGGGAGAAAATGTAGGACAAGATTCAAATTTATGAAAAAGACAGGTGTGCTGCTTAGAAAGAGACCGGAGGAACCTGAGACTATGGCCTTCAGTCACCTTTCAGGTCTGGAACTGGACTCAGCCTTGTGGCTCAGTTTTCAGCCAAGTGGTAGATAGGTATATAGGGGGACAACAAAACTAGTAAGTTGTCAACCATTCAAGATCAAAAGGACAAAAGTCAGAAGATTTGGGAAGGAGGGTGAAATGTAAGCAAGAATCATAGGGAGAAAGTGGGATAACTGATGTTACATGTAGAAAAATGCCGTCATTAACATGAAATGAGGTATATACTTTGTTGAATGCAAAGCTAATGATCTGTTCAGTGAAACTTCACTCAGTTAGCAATGTTGTTGTTTAGTGCCATCGAGTCAGTTTCAACCCATAAAGACCCTGTATAGAGTTTCTGAGAAAAGTCTGGTGAGTTTGAACTGCTAACTTGTGGTTCAAACTGATCTTGAGGTTGAATGCTCATCCTATGGCATCACACCATAAAAAGCGGGGGGAAAAAAGATTTCAAAGGGATGTCTTGAGAAGACAAAGTAAAGTATTTATACTGAAATGTGCCAAGACATAGAGTTAGAAAAAGAAAAGGGAAGAAAGAGCGTGCTTGGTATTTCTCAAGATGAAAGAGCTGAAAAGTTTTTCTCACTATGAAAAACTTCACACTTAGAGTTGAAATATTGAATTAGGTGGATTAGATGTTGGAATGCTAACTCCAAGGCCAGTGGTTCAAATCCACCAGCTACTCCTTGGGATAAAGATAAGGCCACTT